>NW_006431925.1:4562068-4594981 GCF_000325575.1 Pteropus alecto | reverse complement strand
CACTGCTGAGGCTTGCATACAAACTGAAGACATAATGAGAACAGTACTTTCATAGGAATTCTATTCTACACAGGAGTTTCGTTTCACATATTCAGAATGAAACGCATACTTAAAGTATATTGAGATCTTTTTCCCTCTCTTCTCTCACCTTTCCTTTTTCCCAATTCGATTATATAATAAAGCTCTATCATTTTTATTTTAACTTATTTCTAGAGGAAACAAGGTCATATAAAGCCTCTGAAGATTTGATATAATAGCTCAAGAAATCATTAATATAATTATTTTTGTTACACCAAAGAGCAATATATTGCAGCACCAATGTTTTAAATTATAGAGAAAAGTTGAAATTGCAAGTTAAAGCTGAGTGTCTAGACACCTGAACTGTACTAGTTATTCCAGAAAGCCAATTAGAAAAATGACCATTAATTGGATATTTGTGAGCAGATGCAATAGCTAACTAAGGGCAGCCCACTGAATGAAGACCATATAATAAAATGTCACTAGCCATTTGATTTAAAATATCCCACGAGAAGAGACCCTTAAAATAGTGCCTACCATTCTTTTTGTGACCTCCTGACAATGATACCAGATAATTGAAAATAATATACCCTTTGAAACAATAGTTCTAATACCCCAGTTAACTATGGGGGCTTACATTCTTTAATAGAAATAGAAGTCCTTGGCATTTCTAATTAAAAAAGACCTGGATTTCAATTGACTATTTTGGTAAAATAAGGTTGATAATAAAACTATAAGCAAGGACTTTCTAGAGTTGATTTTTGATTGAAACATCACAGGTCAGGTAATTAGAGGAGAATGAAAATAAAGTAAATATAAGCATTTCTAGAAATGGATAGTAAGTAAAAAGAATGGCATATTGAATGAATTAAATTGTGTGTTAAATAGTGTTTTCTATACTCTTACAGAATATAATAAAGTTTTTCTTTAGAAATTATCAGTCTCTTCCTATAGAGTGAACCATGGGGGAACCCAAATTATTATTACAAAGTTGTTTGGTGGGCTGAATATCAAATAAATGGAATGAGGTTATTTAATGTTTAATGGCAGCAAGAAGACATCCTGAGCCATTCTTACGGAAGAGTTGGATTTATCATTGGGACCAGAATACCTAGTGTCTTTTGAGTATTGTTCCCTCTGCCCTGAAAAAAGCTTGGAAAAGCTGCGTTTGGCTGCTTAATCCTGCTTTCTAGTTTTTAAATTTCCCAATCCAAATGTTCTTTGTTTAGATGAGTTGCACCATTTAATGGATGTGTAAGTATGATGGACATTCCTGTTCTTTCAGTTCACCTTACATGTTTAAATTTTGGTCCACTTAATGCTCATCTTATAGTTTAACCCTCTAGTCCTTTCAGCGTGTTTTCAGTCAACCTGGAGACCTTTAAATGCAGATTCCTAGATCCCCTATGGATATACTTTTCAGTGGACCAGGGGTAGGGCTCAGGACAGATGACTATTGCAGGGGTACTAAAATAACACTGTGATAAACATTGTTAGAGAGTATTTTTAATTTAATTTTGAATATATAATAAGTTACATGGCTCAAAATAAGAATTCTGGCTCCAAACCTGCTACATCTCCCACCCCTCAAAAGTTAACTACAGTCCATTAAGAAGCAGACACCAAAATAGGACTAGATGTGCAGGTCTGATATCTGCGAGAGAGAGAGAAGGAAAGAAGGAAAAAGGATTGAACAGGAGGAGTTTCAGACTGCAGGACAATTCCCAGAAGGATTGGCCAGACCTCTAGGGGAGTTTCTTGTAATGGGAGCCACTTGTCTTGCTGGAATGGGCTTGCCATAGCACCCTAATTTTGCTCCTTTTCATTGTCAGAGTGTGGCAAGTCGGCCTGGGCACAAACACGGTGGTGGTCAATTCCGAGGGGCCGCTCCTAGAGCCATAAGTCAATTACACTCCCAGCAGCAGCAGGTCTGAGTGACACAGTTAATGGCTGCTACACATTGTTTAGTTTCTTGTGACTCCTTTCAAAGTATCTTTTTACACAAGAGGTAAATATAAGAATAGTCCTATCTTTTTTTTTTTTTATGTAAAAATTAAGATTTTATACTTGTATGGGTCACTTTTTTCACTTGCTTTTTTTTCATTTAAATCTTGGAGATCTTTCTATAGTAGTACATACAGATTGCCCTAAATTTTCTTTTGAGGACACCAAGTATTCAATCGTATGGCTATACCATGGTTTTTAATATATTTTTATATATTTTGTCATCACTGGTGGACATTTATATTGTTTCCATTCTAAATAATGTTGTTGCAATTAAACTTGTACAGACATAATTTTCCAGATATGCAAATATATCCATAGGATAAATTGCAGAAAGGAATTGCTTGGTCAAAGGATATATACAAGTAACTGTGATGGGTATTGTCAGATAGCTCTCTAGAGGGCATAAAACCCATAAATAGGGTTACATGTACCCACACTCCTGATGTATGAGGGTGTCTGTTTCTCCACAGCATAGGCAATTGAATGTTACCAAATGACTGCATTTTTGCCACTATGATAAGTGAAAAATGGTATCTAATGTAGTTTTATTTTATAATTATCATTTTATGAATAATAGATTTAAAGATAGATATTTAAGAGTCATTTGTATTTTCTTTTCTGTGAACTGGTTGTTCTTTAAACTTTGCCTGTTTTTCTATTTGATTGTTCGTCTTTTTCTTATTGATTTATGTGAGTCTAAAAATACATATACATGTGAGATTAGCCCTTTATCTATGATATGTATTGTGAATGCTTTCTCACATTTCTCACTTGTCTTTCTACTTTGTGTATAGTGTTTTATGTGGGAAGAAAATACATGCATACATAGTGTACACATACTTTTAAAAGAGTTTTAAATTTACCAATTATTTGGAAATGGGCTTCTGGTAAATCCCCTTATGTATCTGGATATATTTCTATTAGTCCCATTGATATATCTATTTATTTGTATGCTGGTACCATATTGTTTAGTTTATTGAGTTTTTATAATATGTTTTAATATTTGGTAAGACTAATCCTCATTGCTCTTTCCTTTCATTGGTTTCCTATTTTTATCATTTTTTTGAAATAAACAGGATTATTCAAAAAATCAAATAAACAACAAATAAAAACAAGAAAAAAATAATGGTGTTTTGTTAGGATTCTGATAAATTTATGTTAACTTATGAAGAATGACAACTATATCATATTGAAACTTTTTGTTAGTGAACATGAGATGGTCTTATTTTATATTCTAGCTTATTTCTCTTTTCAGGGCTCTTGAAATATTTCACTGTAGTTTCCAAATACTGAAAAAGATAGCTGATCATTGAATATGTTAAAACATAATTTTCATAAAGGTTTGTTCATGACTGTCATGGACATGTAGAATAAAAACGTCAAAATTTTATTCATTTCATAAGTTAATGAAACCAATAAGATGTTGCATTAGTCCAAAGAGTTTTGAGAAGCTAGGTATCTATAAAATTTAATAGATTGCTGGATTAAATTATTTAATGTCCTAAAGGAACGTAAACCTTTATGGTCATCTCTTCCACTGGACAGAAGTTATTTGTATTTTTACTGAACAAAAAACATACACATTAACCTCTGCCCTTATAGAATGAGAAAATAATCTGGGCAATTTAAAGCCAAGTCTAGCCTTGCACTGAAAGAACACCTATCTCTTTACCCTATTTTCAAATTTTAAACAATTTTTTTTCTAACAAACATATTATTAAAGAAATTGTTGGTATTTTGAAATTCAAAATTTATTTAGTTCACCCTATTATTATTAGGTAGTATTACTGTTTTGCAGTCAGCATAGGTGGTCCCTTTCCTTCAATGATTCATTTTTCTTATGATGAAATCCAAGTGATACTTCTGGGACAAATAAATTAAGAAATTACATTGATTCAACAGATATTTACTATGTTGAGCCCTGTTCTAGGTTTTTGGGTACAGCAGTAAATCTCTCTGTTTATATAGGCCTTATAGTCTGTCTAGGCAAGATGGAAAATAACAGTAAACATAATAAATAATTAAAGTGCATAGTATTTAGTATTTATAAAGAGTATAATATTTAGGGCATCAAGGGTGTAAGGAGAGATGTGGTGAGTTGCAATAATAAACAGGTTGGTTAGGTTAGGCTTTACTGTGAAGGTAATATTTGAGCAAAGGCTTGAAGGAGATGAAGGAGTCAGCCATGTAGGGTTCTAGGGTGAGAGCATCTTTGACAGAAGACACAGCAGTGCCAAAGCCCTAAGGAGAGAGTTCTCCAGGCCTATTTGAAGAACAGCAAAGAGATCAATGTGGTTGGAATGAAATTAGTCAGAGAGAGGGTTAGAGGCCTTATTACTTAGAGCCTTGTTGCCCATGTTAGTACTTTGTATTTTATTCAGAGTAAGATGAACAGATGAGTGACATAATCTGACATATTTGAAAGGATCCCTTGGCTGTGGTAGTGAAAACAGACTTAGTGAAGGGGTTCAAGAGTAGAAACAGGAAAACCAGTGGAAAGCCTATTAAATAATCCAGGAAAAAGATTTTAGTGGCTTGGATCATGGTAGTAATAACGAAGTAGGTAAAATAAGGTTGGGTTCTAGATATCTTTTGAAGGTAGAACCAGTATGGTTTTCTGGCAGATTGAATGTGGTGAGCAAAACAATATGACTCCCAGATTTTTGGAAGGATGGGTTTGCCATCAACTGAGATGGCGGTATAAAATTATGAGCTGTTTTGGAGCTGTTGACCCTGAGATGGCTATTAGACTTCCAAGTGCAGACTTCATGTAGGCAATTTGATATATGAGTCCTAAGTTCAGGAGTGAGGGCTGTGTTGAAGATGTAAATCTAAGAGTCATTAGACTGCAAATGGGATTTAAAGACAAAAGACTGGATGACAAATTGTAGATAGAGAACTAAGGTTTGAGTCCTGAGGCCTTCCAACATCAAACAGGCCATTTCTCTAATGACCAAGCAACCTGTGTTTGATAGCATCAACTGAGGTTTGATCTCAGTATCAATAGCAAAAACATAGTTGAGATCTTTGAACTACCCATTACTGACAAAAAAAGCACAACAGGAGGTGAGTGGTAGGCAAACGAGCGAAGCTTCATGCGTATTTGCAGCTGCTCCCCAGTGTAGCATTACCACCTCAGCTCCACCTCAGGTCATCAGGCATTAGATTCTCATAGGAGCACTAGTCCCTCATACCAAAAAGGTTGGGGACCACTGCTACAGGGGAAGAGGTATTTTATAAGAAAAGGAAGAGACACTAGAGCTTTTTCTTTTCACATTTGCAGAGATGAAGCCATGTGAGGACACAGAGAGAAGGTGGCCATCTGCAAGCCAGGAAGAGAAGCTTCGCCAGAAACCAACCCTGATAGCACCTTGATCTTGGACTTTTTGCCTCCAGAATTGTGAGAAAATGGATTTCTGTTGTTTAAGCCATCCAGTCTATGGTAGCCTGAGCAGACTAATATATCCTGCTTTATTCTTCCTTGCAACACTTATTACCATATGACTTAGGAGTCTATATATACTAGAATGTAAGCTGAAACTTTTAAATTTGTTGCTGTGATATTGCCTGGCATATAGTAGACATGCAATAAATATTTGTGGCATGAATGAATTCTATGGCTTGCCTAGGGACAAGGTATCATTAACAAAGAAACAAAACACCACGTTTCTTAGCATATACCTGACCCACATAATTACATTCACCATTTGATCTCTCCTCCTCTTCCCTCCCCTCTCCTTCGCCTCCCTCCACTCCCCTTTCCTCTACTCTCCTTTTCTCCTCTTCCATACCCTCGCCTCTCATCTCTCCTCTGTGCCTGCCGATTCTATTCTCTTCTAAGCTCATTTCTCTATCAGACTGTGTGCTCTTTGAGGGCAGTTTGTCTTTATTTGGGCTCTCCAGCAAGTAGATCCTGACATGTGGAGTCCGGATGCAGAGTATACCTGTAAGGGAGCAGGGAAGTGATTCAAGGAAGGAAAGGCAGCCAGTAAAGGATGTGGTATTAAGCCAGCCGCCACTGTGGCAATTGGAGCTTAATCCTGTGGTAAAACTCTCGAAAAGGGTATAAAATACATGTTGCAAACTGTCCTCCTTCAGGGTGAAGGAGCTGGGGTAGTTATTCACCAGCTTCTGAGAGTCATTGGCCTACTACTATAGGTAGCAAGGCTTTCCACGGTTCCTGAAAAAGTCCTCAGGTACACAGACCTGTTGATACTGGCAGCTAGAAGCTTGCCACTGAAATGGGAGGGGCCTAGGAATATGGGTGAGGCCCTCCTGGTGTGTGCTATAGCCTTCATTTCTTTGTTTGCACACTAACACTTAGCAGCACACAAAAGTTTATTAACACAATACAAAATATCACATTTTCCCTGTCTTTCAAATTATTGGGGGAATACAGCTCTCTTATTCACCTATGATTACAGCAATATAGAACTTTATCGTTAAAGAACAATGGAAACAAGACTTAAAACATTCCTATCCCCAATTCATTCAAAACCATTTCATTCTATATTTTTATCCATCCATACAAAATGTATCCTAATTACCTACAAATATCTAAGGGATAGGTGGGTTCTGCTGATCTCCAAGCTAATGGTGTTGAGACCAAACTTCCGGGCTATGTGGCCCTGGTTTGATCTCCCATTTAGGCACTGGCATTTTCCCTTAAGCTCAGCTCTGGCATTGTTCCAACCCCGAGTGTTATTCAATACAGGGTTTTACAAAAAGCTCCACCTCCTTTTATTTATTTTTTCTTGGATTAAGCTTTTAAAAAATGCTAATCTATAGATCCTCCTCCTCCATAATTATACTAGCCAGAGGAGTAGGAGCCAAACAATTAAATTCTCCATAGGTGTTGGGTATAATAATTCCTCATGAATCAGAAGATTAAGCACGGCAACAACAAATGGAACAAGATGGTCTAAGCTCTGTTTTTCCTGCAGAACAGCAAATAGTTGCAAATCAAAAAGCAGTTCTCCTTAATTACCACTGTATGAGGCAGTGGGCTAAAAGCAGGCTCATTTGGTAATGTTTTCTGTGTGGCTATGGTATGTACACACAGTGCAGGCCTTTATGCACTGTCTAATAGACAATATTATATATTAGAGTACTGCCGACATTCATTTCATGTGGAAATACAACCGGTACGCCCAGGACACTGGCCTCCAAGCTGTGTGTGTACTGAACTAAAGAAACAGTTTTGCTTGCTCAAATCAGGCAAGACTATTTATTCTTAAACACAGTCTTCATGCCTTACAACATGCCCTACTAGGTGAAGGTCAGTGAGCAGAACAGGCTGCAGTCACTGGTTGCCATCTCAGGGAGGCCTGCAAGCAGTAGCTTGTAGCAAGCTTCACCAAGTCGACACGTTTAAGTCCACATGTTTTCCTCTCTCATACCCTGGAATCAGCTACCCTGCTGATCTGAAAGCCTTTGGGGATATGAGGTCTTATAGCAGGAATCAAAGAACTGATGTAGGAAAATGAATAGCAAAGCTGCAGTGTTTTATCTCCTGTCTTCACTCCCCAAATTAGACCTGCTTGTTTATTGAAATTGGTCAAACAGTTTAATTAGCATTCCATGTTTGTTATTTCTTTAATCAAGGTTTCAAACAGAACAAAGCAACAAGCCAGGCCAGTAATGAGTCTCCTCCACCTACTCTTAAGTTAAATACTGCTGAGATCCCCATTCATTTCCCAGGGACATCTCATCGCTGATGTACTTTCACTTGTCATCAGGGTTATTGGGCACTGCTTATAAATGCGTACTAATTGGCAGTAGGCGACGTATATATTTATGTTAATTTATAATTATATATAGGTACCTATAAAGCATGCATTTTTCTGAGAGAAGAGTTGAATGTTTTTCTGATGGAATTTGTGATTGTGAGGACCATCTGAAGAAAAATGATTCATAAGATCTACTGACTCATGTTCGAGAGCCTATAAATTAATCTTTCTGCTTTTATAAAGTTCACTTAAGACAAAATAAGCAAGGATGTAAAAATATTTTCTGAAAAAGTGCTCAAGTATCTAATTACTTGGGTTTCCATAACAAGTTGAGGTGCTTAAAAGAAATGTCGAAGGTCAGGGTCAGCTTGGCAAATGGATTTCATTTTGTTTCATCCAAAGTACTCCCCGACTTTTAGCTGTAAATATAGACAACTTAGGCAGCCTTAAAGAAATTATGCAAACCCTAATTGCAAACAGTTTTCCTTTCAGCTTTTTTACATTTAGACTAACTATAGTAATTATTTGAAAACCTTTTGAATCCCACAAGTAATAAAAGGAAATTTTATGCAAACAATAAAGGAGAATTTCAAAGCAGTAAGTGAGGGTGAAGCCGGTTTGCCTTTAGGGGCTAGTAAACTGGAGAGGAGTTTATTTCTGATCTTCCTGCTTTCAGTATCATTATTTACTGAGGTCTTGGCAGCTCTACAAAGAACAGCAGAGGAAGCAAAGATTAGTTCCTGCCAAGGAACTCAAGGGATAGGCTGTGAAAGAGGAAGGGTCACAATCCACTAAGTGGCTTATGCTCCATTATTCCAGCTTTGTAGGTATACCAGACAAAATAGAATAATGGTGAAGGATTATAGAAACTGGAATCAGACTTCTTGCAACAATATCCCACCTCTGCACCTTGCTGGCTGTGTGACCTCACCTCTCTGAACTTTGGTTTCCTCACCAACATGATAATACTAGTACCTACCTCATATGATAGTTTAGCGGATTCAGTGTCTTAATACACATGAAGCCCTTATAACAGCACTTGGTGTAAAGCAAGGGTTATGTGCCTATTACTATTGCATGGCTATTACTTTTAAAAACGGGAATAAAAGTATCTAAACATGCTCCTGGTTGGAGCTACTTTCTGGGTGTTTGTGGCTGGCGTCATGATCTGTTAAGGGAAGGCTGAGCATTTGAGCTCATCTTGGTGGAACTTGTGAGAGGCAGCAGCATGTCCTTCGTGAATCGGCAGGTCTGGGGTTGGAGGCAGGCTCTGCCACTCATAGGTCTGTGTAACCTTGGGACAAGTTGCTTAAGGTCTGTAAGCCTCTATTGTCTTCATCTGTAAAATGAAGATAATAAGGGCCACTGCAGAGATTCTTGTAAAGGTTAAATGAAATTAGGCATAAGAAGCATCCAGCATTAGCACCTGGTACAACTTAAGTGCCACACAATTGGAGAACACTGTTTCTTGACTTCAGAACTATCCACATTTTGGGTCAGATAATTCTTTGTGGTGAGGGCTGTCCTGTGCATTGTAGGATATTTAGTAACACCCCTGGCCTCTATCTACTAGATGCTAGAAGCACCATCTCTCCCCCCGCCCCAACCCTCAACTTGTCACAACCAAAAATACCTCCAGACATTGTCAAATGTTTCCTGGAGAGCAGGGAAGAATTTGCCCGAGGTTGAGGGAAGAAACAGGAATATCTATATATGACTTTCCTCTTTGACAGAGCCAGTCTGCTGTCAATGAGCAAAGGAAAAGGGAGGAGTACAGTGAAAGGAAGCAATTAGTGTCCCACCTGTCCTGAGTTCCTGGGGGCTTTCTAGAGGACTGTAGTTGCAGAGTTCAGAGATAAGAGAATGTTTGGTAGCTCTGTCCCACCCACTAACCTTCTTACCAATTGATGGGCAACCCCCGAGTCCCCAACCCTTGGTCCCAGAGAGCATCCCCTGTTAGGGGAAGGCCTGCTGAATAGGACCTGTGCCTTTTGTCTCTAACAAAGTAAATTGCAGGAGTGAAATCTCTAGCCTCAGTTTTAAATCCTGAGCAGGTAAGAAAATCAGAGCCATAGCTTAAATTTTCAGGCTGATTTTACTCAGATTTGCTTACTATTTTTAATGCTGTGATGGTCCAGGTACTAATTCATACTTTGATAGGCTATGTTGGCTATTCTAATTTAAACAAAGATGGAAAGATTTGAGGATTAAAATGGCAGAAAATGGAATTAAATGGCTTTATTCATATAGTTAACAAATATTCACTGGGAATTTACTATGTGCCAGGCACTATTCAGAAGGTTTGAGATACAACAGGGAACAAACCAGACAAAACTCCTCTTCCTCTCAGAAATTAGCTAATCAACTTTCAATCAATAGTCTGATTAACAAAGGAGTTGCCTACTGGCTAAAACACCTCAAACCCGATTGACTCCTTTTTCCTCTTTTACATCTATTCTGCTCTCAATTTTCTTTCTTCCCCAGCTTTCCTGCCTTAATTTGCCATACCATGGAACAGAAATGCAACAGATGAGTTGAATACGGCTTTTTGTATATAACTCCCAATTTTCTTTCTGCCAGGTGCAGGCTCTCAAAATGAAAAAGAGTCATCCTATCTAGATCAAAAGAGATGTCTGCTCTTGAGTTAAGAGCCTGGTCATGATGCTGTAGGCTCCAGGTTGCTTGAATGTCTGTGATCCTCACAGTCACAGTTTTGAAGATTGCAAATATTGGTGAACCCTTCCCACTTCCCACCTGTGTTACATAGCGTGCGTGGGTGGGTGATCT
Source organism: Pteropus alecto (assembly GCF_000325575.1). Taxonomy (NCBI): domain Eukaryota; kingdom Metazoa; phylum Chordata; class Mammalia; order Chiroptera; family Pteropodidae; genus Pteropus; species Pteropus alecto. Next base: position 4,584,440 of record NW_006431925.1, on the reverse strand, counting down.
AGCCCTTGGGTTGTTTCCCATCCGAACTCCCTCTGTTCCATTTACTCTATGGCCACATAAAAAAGTGTTAGAGTGAAACAATTCTAGTTAATAGACCAAACTCTGGGGCTAGAATTCCATGCATCTTGGCACATTGGTCTCCAAGGAATAGTATATATTCTTGTAAAAAGTGGTCCATTATTTTGAATCAGAAGCTGGTCCACTTGTATTAAATGTAAGTGAGAAGTGGATTAAAAAAGAAAAAAAGATAATTATGAAATAGGCCTTAGAGTGTCATCACTACACTTCCTGTTTGTGAGAATAATTTCTGTGGATTCATCATTGGTGTGTCAAGCAATCATGGGCTGTATTTCAAAATAAATTAAAGGGAGGAAAAGTATTTGGATTCTAGGTTTGGGGTGGGAAGAAATGAGAGACTAAATAGGTATTGGATTTTATGCTGATTCCCAGTTTCTGCACTTTTCACTTTGGCATCTATTTTTATGACAATATTTACCCTCCACGGTCTATAGTGTACTATAGATAGAAATTGTCCTTTTAAAGCTCACATAGAGCACTGCATTAAAGGGTAACTAATGAATTTTTCACTTTACATTGCCTCTGACATACTAAACATAGTTCCCCATCTAAAGGATTGTTAGCTTACTTGGAAAGACTTGTAAATAATACTGAGCATATAAATTTATCAGAATTTATCACTTCCTTTGGGAGATCTTCATCTTTTTCATTGTTCTCTAAGTCAGTTTAAAAATACTATTTGATCTTTCAGTCATAGCATCTAGTCATTAATCACATGTGACCATTCAGATAGCCATTGAACTTGGTCCATGAATGTACAATAAATGAGATTACTTCCTTCACAATTTAATTAAGGAAAAACAAGTTTAGACAGTCTAGTAGAGAGAAATGAGTATTTTTTTGAGCTTTTTCTTTCTGTGACTCATCTCCTCTTCCTTCTCCTAAATCTTTAAGAAGTAAGGCTTTACTTAGCTCTTTACAGCAAAGTGGAGTGGTCTAGGCAGAGCTAAAATGAAATGATAGGCCGTTGTGAGTAGGGAAGGTATAACGGGTTGTGTCCCCTGTGGGGATGAGGCAAGTCAGATTTTCAAGCTAAACAGAAATTTGTTTCAGTAATTACCCTTTATCATTAATAACAGGCAATTGCCATAGCAACTGGTTGCCACCTGTCTCTCACTAGCTCTGCATGCTCTGAAATAAAATAAAACACACTGAAAAGTCAATTGTGGAGCCACAAGTCTAAAGTAGAAATGAAATTCTATGTTGATATTCAGAATTTAGCTAGTGGCATGGGTGGGTCACTATGTTCCCGAAGTACTAAATGACAATAAAACTTGAGAATTCAAATTAAAAAAATGAATGAACAGTGCTTACCTAGGATAGTATAATGGTTAAAGCTACAGCTCTGGGGTTGGAGGAGACTGAGGTTTGAATCTGAACTTCTCCATTTACTGAATGAGTGACCTTCAGCAAATGGCTTAACTGCTCTAAGTGCCAAAGGGTTAAACTCATAGGCTGTTGAAAGGATTAAGCTGGATAATGTTTGTTAAGCATTTAGCCAAGGTGAGTACTCCATTAGTGGTAGCTGAGCATGTCTGCTGTCTGGCAGCAGGTGAACTGAGCATATAGCAAGAAGAAGACACATACCTCTTGTTGACTTAGTGAATTAGATCACTAGTGGATCACTACTTAGGGAATCCAGGTCTCTAATTACATACTCTACAAACTCTCTCCATTTTACTATGTATGTATGGAAGCATATGAACAGAAGCATGTAGACAGTTTATGAATGATATAATTTTGATCTTCTCTACATTTTAGAAACGTCTTCTCAATACCAAAGAATTCAACAGGTCATTTACTCTTTCTAATGGTACTCCATATTGACAAATCTCTGAGACAGCTGAAACCAGGTTTCTTTTGACTCTCCTTTTAAAAAAAATTTTATTTATTTTTTAATTAAATTTATTGGGGTGACATTGGTTAATAAAATTATATCAGTTTCAAGTGAACAATTCAATAGTACAGCATCTGTATACTGCATTGTGTGTTCACCACCCAAAGTCAAATCTTCTGTCACCATATATTTGACCCCTTTACCCTTATCTACCACCCCCTTCCCCCTTTCCCTCTGGTAACCACTGAATTACTGTCTGTGGCTATGAGATTCAAAACTTTTTTTTAATTAAAATTGTTGGGTTGTTTGGTTAATAAAATCAAATTCAACAATACATCATATGTATTGCATTGTGTGTTCACCTCTCAAAGTTAAATTACCTTCCGTCACCAAACATTTGACCCCTTTTACCCCTATCTACCTCCCTTTTCCCCACCTTCTCTCTGGTAACCACTAATCCATTGCCTCTGTCCATGAGTCTCTGTTTGTCACGTTTGTTTGTTGCTTTCAGTTTTATATCCCACATATGAGTGAAAACATATGGCTCTCAAATTTTTCTGTCTGACTTATTTTGCTTAACATGATAATCTCAAGAGCCATCCATGTTGTCACAAATGGCAGTATTTCATCTTTTCTTATGGCTGAGTAATATTCCATTGAACATATGTGCCACATCTTCTTTATCCAGTCATCTATCAACAGAAACTTCAGTTGTTTCCATGTCTTGGCCATTGTGAATAATGCTGCATTGAACATTGGTGTGCAGCTATCTTTATGGATAAGTGTTTTCAAATTTTTGGGAAGATAGCCAGAGGAGGGAATGCTGGGTCATATGGTAATTCTATTCTTAATTCTTTGAGAAACCTCCATACTGTTATACATACTGGCTATACCAATTTACATTCCTACCAGCAGTGTATGAGGGTTCTCTTTTTCCCCCACGACCTCTCTGACACTTGTTATTCCTTGCCGTATTGACGATAGCCATTCTAATAGGTGTGAGGTGACATCTTATTGTGGTTTTGATTTGCATTTCTCTTAAAGCTGGTGAAGTTGAATATTTTTTCATATGTCTGTTGGCCATTTGTATATCTTCTTGGGAGAAGTGTCTGCTCAGGTCCTCTGCCCACTTTTAAATTGGATTGTTTGTTTTTGTTGTTGAGTTGTATGAGTTCTTTATATATTTTGGATATTAGCCCTTACTGGGTTTGATGTAGTTTCATTCTTTTATTTTTGCTTTTACTTCTCTTGTCTTTGAAGTCAAATTCATAAAATACTCTCTAAGATCAAGGTCCATGAGTTTAGCATCTATGTTTTCTTCTATGCAATTTATTGTTTCAGGTCTTCTATTTAGGTCTTTGATACATTTTGAGTTAATTTTGGTTTATGGTGACAGATAGCATTCTAGTTTCATTCTTTTGCAAGTGGCTTTCCAATTGTCCTGGGACCATTTATTGAAGAGGTTTTCTTTTCTCCATTGTATGTTTCTGGCTCCTTTGTTGAAAATTATTTGCCCATAATCATGTGGATTTATCTTAGTTCTGTTCCATTGGTCTGTTCATCTGTTTTTCTGATAATACCATGCTGTTTTGATTACTGTTACTTTGTAGTATAATTTGAAGTAAGGCACTGTAATACCTTTTGTCTTGTTCCTTTTTCTCAGGATTGCTTTAGCTATTTGGGGTCTTTTGTGATTCCATACAAATCTGATAATTTTTTGTTCTATTTCTTTTAAAAGAGCTGTTGGGATTTTGATGGGGATTGCACTGAATCTGTGTGTTGCTTTAGGTAATATGGCCATTTTAACTATGTTGGTTCTTCCAATCCATGAACAGAGAATACTTTCCATTTCTTTGTGTCTTCAATTTCTTTTAATAGTGTCTTATAGTTTTCAGCATATCGGTCCTTCACATCCTTTCTTAGATATTTTATTATTTTTTTGTTGTTGCAATTGCAAAAGGAATTTTTTTTTCATTTTTTTCCCCTGAAATTTCATTGTTAGTATAGAGGAATGCAATGGATTTTCATACATTGATTTTGTAGCCTGTGACTTTACTGGATTTGTTTATTGTTTCTAATGGTTTTTTAGTGGAGTCTTCAGGGTTTTCTATAAAAAGAATTATGTGGTCTGCAAAAAGAAACAATGTGACTTCTTCATTCTCAATTGGATGCCTTTTATTTCTCTTGCCTGATTGCTCTAGCTTGGACTTCCAATACTATATTGAATAACAGCAGTGAGAGTGGGCATCCTTGTCTTGTTCCTGATCTTAGAGGAAAAGCTTTCATTTTTTTGCCATTGAATATATTAGTTGAGGATTTGTCATATATGGCCTTTATTATGTTGATGTACTTTCCTTTTATACCCATTTTATTAAGTGTTTAATCATAAATGGATGCTGTATCTTGTCAAATGCTTTTTCTGCATCCACCGATATGATCATATAATTTTTATCTTTTATTTTGTTAATGTGGTGTATCACATTGATCAATTCGTGTATGTTGAACCATCCTTGTGCCCCTGGAATGAACCCCACTTGATTGTAATGTATGATCTTTTTAATGAATTGTTGTATTTGATTTGACAGTATTTCGTTTAGGATTTTCGCATCCGTATTCATCAGGGATATTGGTCTGTAGTTTTCTTTTTTTGTGCGTTATCCTTACCAGGTTTTGGTATCAAGGTAATGTTGGCCTCATAAAATGAGTTAGGAGGTATTGCCTCTTCTTCAATTTGTTGGAAGAGTTTGAAAAAGACAAGTATTACATTATCTCTGAATGTTTGGGCGAATTCGCTAGTGAAGCCATCTGGTCCTGGACTTTCACTTTTTGGGAGGTTTTGATGACTGTTAAAATTTCCTTCCTGTTGGTCGGTCTATTTAGATTTTCCAGTTCTTCGTAATTCAGTCTGGGGAGGTTGTATATTTCTAAAAACTCGTCCATTTCTTCTAGGTTATTGAATTTGGTGGCATGTAGTCTTTCATAGTATTCTTGTATGATACTTTGTATTTCTGTGGTTTGTCATAATTTCTCCTTTTCATTTCTGATTTCATTTGTGCCTTTTCTCTCTTTTCCTTAGTGAGTCTAGCCAAGGGTTTGTTAATGTTGTTGATCTTTTCAAAGAACCAGCCCCTTTGACTCTCCTTGATTATGTCTCCAGCCTCTTTAGCATTCCTCTCACCCCCTGAGTCTTGGTACGTATTGAGGACAATTAGAGAAGTTAACCTCTCTGTCCCTACAGTGGAGGCATTTTAAAAAATCATTGGGGTGGTGAGGACATGCCATATTTTCCTTTTCATTGACCTATATGTCAAAGAAAACCTATTCAAAAACCAGAACTAGTCTTACAAGATGTGCATACCTCTTTCCTCGCTATGTATCATATAATGCTCAGATAATTAAGATTTGCCCAATCCTAAACTATGTTGTAGTGCACAATCTAAAAATCAAAAATATTTTCCCCTTAACTAATAATTGTCTGAATGCTGTTCTAGATATCAGTCACCTAAAGCAAAGCTTAGGGTCATTCTTGGCACCTATGACTTCATCACTGAGCATATTTAAATTAGGCAATTTGTGCCCTCTTAAACTGCCGTGAGCTCTCTGTTTTCTGTCTAAACTCACTGCTTTTTCTTAGTCCAGTCCTTACCATCTCTCTCCTGAATTGCTGACAGTCTACTGCCTGGTCTCTTCTCCTATTCATTTTCCACACTGTAGTCAGCATGATTTTATAAAATGCTAATGTAATCATGTCACTGTCCTTGAAAAAGAACTTTTAGTGGATTTTTTTAACCTCTATAATAAATATTCTTAGCCCTCTAGGCTCTCTACGTCACATCGTTATGGCTTTTCTCCAGGGATACCAACCTACACTAAGCCATTCCATGCTTCTCGCCTTTGCCCAGGCTTTCTTCTGTATGTTTCTTCTATAAATACCCTTCATTCTTATTCATTCTTCAGAGTCCTGCAGAGCTGTCATCTCTTCTTTGAGGATTTTCCAATTTTTTTTTCCCCCAATGATCATAACTCCTGTCTTTGTTATAGTTATATATATTGATGACAAAACTATTATTTGTAAAATAATAGTTTCTTTCCTATTAGACTATTTGTGTCTCATAGGTAAAGATCTAGATCTTATTCATTTTTTATACTATTGGAGTCTGAGAACATAGTAAGTCCAGAATTAAATTTTGTTGATGTAAAACACACATTTAAATTTCTGTGAATAACGTACTCCTTTAAAAAACTGGGCTCATAAAAGAACTTTGTTGGAATCGTGTTTTTACATCATTCTTGGATCTTCAGGTAAGATTCACAAAATTATAGGCTTTTATTATCCTATTCTGAAAATAATATCATAGTTCTCTGCTTCTCATGTTTAAAATTATTTTTATGTCTGGTAACATGCAAAAAATGCTCACAGGCTGTTAAAAAAATTAGAATATAACATTTTATGTTCGGAATATTCAAATTTAATAAAAACAACATCGACAAAAGCCTGGAAGAAAAGCCATACAATGTCAATGATGTTTATTGGTGGGTGAAAGGATTATGGATAATTTTTGTATTTTTGTAAGTTTCTATTCCAAATTTGTTACAAAGACCATGTATTTTATAATCAGAAAAAATTATTTTAATAGTAATTGACACGGATGTCAAGTTATTTTTCTTCAGAAGGGCTACCTAAACGTGTTCACTCTTGTTACTTAGGACAGAAAGTAGGGAAATGTCTTTGATTATTTATCCATGTTTTTAGTCCTAAACAATTCTCTTTTGGTATAGGATTTGAACTTAACTCAGTACTTTAGGCTGAAAATCACTATTTCCACTAGATGTCACCAAACTACTGACAAAAGTAAGCTCAAATGCTCTGCACATAAAACAGCTTCAAAAAACATTTTAAACCTCATTAATCAGTACTCCTTGGTATCACACAAAGTGTTCAAAATTTGAAGAATTAGTAAAAACATGCATATTATATAAAGTTCTGGCCTCTTATATAACAAGTGAGGGCTTATATGTATCCTTTGGCTTTGTTTAATCAATAGCTTACTAGCTTCTTAATATAAATGTGAAGTGAAAATTGATATCAGGGGCCCTATTTAAAATTTTTAAAAATTATTTTCAGGTGATTTCAAGCTTCCTTTTTATATAATACATGGAGCAAAAGAAGGTCAGAATTCCCAAGCTCCTTTTTGAACAATATTTTTTAACCTAACATAGATAGCTTTCATCACAGAATGACTAGCTCCTTGGTTAATGAATAAAAATCTCTCTCACTATTGATTTTATGGACATTTTAATTTATCATGAAGCTGTTTATAGCTCACTTTAAATTTCAGAAAGCAAAACAAATAACTTTTCCTTGAGGAATGAAAGGAGGCATCTCTTCTCTAACAAAGGGCAGCTAGAGAGACATGTTTCTTTAAATGTATGAACCTATTTACTCTGTAGGTTCAAAACTGGTCTTTTTCTGTGACTGGTTCAGTTAACAACTAAAGTGGGGGTTGGGGGTTGGAGGAAGCTTGTTTCCAATCATTTTGACTTGGGAATGAAAATGACTGGCCAATCAAAAGACATTTAAATTAGGCAGTGGGCTCTTGGAAAGAAATCATGTACTGTCTCTTACATTATTGCTCTCTACTGTGGTGTTTGGTTTTTAAGATGTGATACATTATTTTTCTTATGTTTCACCATGGGACCACAAGGCATAACAAACAGTTTGTAAACAAAGTCTTACTAAATTTCTCAGGTTCTTTCTCTGAAATATATATATTTTCAATTCTTTCACTTTTAAAATAGCTAATCTCTTTTTCCAGTCTTAAGGACCTCTGACTATTTTCTCTGTTCCTTTTAATGGCTATTCTATCATACTCTCAGCATAAAAATTCAACAATAACAAAGAGCATTACTGATGAAAACCATGGGTTTACTCATGAGAAAATAGCCACTCTTAATTTCAAAAATATAGAAACCAAACTAGCAACTTCCCATCATTATTCACATATCTCAGATAATTTCTGAAACATTTTTAAAGACAAAAAAAGATAAATAACATTGATTATCACATTTCAAATGTTATCAAAGTAAATAAATTTGCATTTCATCTTAACTTCTACAGACTGGAGAATATTAGGGTTATTCTTAATATTTTTATCTTACTTTGTTTTGTGCAAAAACTGTAAGTTATAAACAATATCATGTCGGAGAGAATAACCTCAGTATTATGGTATTCTGGTTTCTGCCAGTGTTTATCAGTTATGACCTCAAACTTACATGGTTTGTGCCCTGAACACTATTTCACTGATTACACATGTACAGTTTCATCATACAAAGAAGTTAGATCTGTGTCAGATCCTCTTGCAATATAGTAGTATATAATTACAATTTAGTTCTGCTGCTCCAGCCATCTCTTTCAAATTTTCCTACTTGAATCTGTCACATGAAGTTTTCATCTGAGTCCCTTTGATATGGTGACAAGCCTCAACTGTAAAGTGGAGAAGCTGTTTTTGGATGTTCCTCTCCGAATATCCAGATTTGCTTTTCTATAGAACTTGAAAAATGAATAGCTTCCATTGGCTATATAAAAGGCCTGATCTTGACACATTTAAAAATGTTATTATTCAATGCCTTCCTTTTCTGTGGACACTAAAACTCTATTTTAACTCCAAAGCATAATGCATTTACTCTAATTATGTTATTTTTATATCCACCATCTCCTTGCTATAATTGATTACCGAAATGTAGGTAGAAATAAGATTTTATTGGTGAGATCTCATCTGTGAAATTACCCTGGCTCCTCAGAGACTAAGATTATAACTTCACATCTTTTGAAATAAAAGTTCATTTTAGGGTGGGGTAATTTGCTGCATTTCTTTAACTTCCTGTGTTTTAATGAATACTCCTGGGCTAACTTGCAGTAAGGGAGTTAGTTTTTAGAAGTGAAAATATCCACACATTTTGGTAAAAAAAGAAGTCCGGCACTAAATTTTATATTGTTGTTTGCTTTGGGAGTCAGCCATGAAAATTTGCTCAGCTCATTGCTGAGGGATATTGAAACACATTTCTTGCCGACATGGTATCATCTGTGGTGTGGATGGAACCTTCATGCTGACAAATAACTGCATAAATGGCTGTTAGAGCCAGTTTTTTTTTCTATAAAAATGTTTTTGACTCTGGTTGCTGACAAGAATGACAATGCTTTGGCCAGACTGGCCTCCTTCTGGACACCAAAGGATGTTCCAGTCTTGGTTTTACCATCTGGTTTCAATACAAGCCAGGAACATGAAGAGAGGAGAGTCTTTTAAAGAGGCAGCAATAGACTAATTCTTCTGTATAATCTTTTTTTTTTTTTGATAAGTAAAACAATACACTTAGGCCTGGAGGGGGAATAAAAACCTAACAGCTTCTGAAATTCTATTATCTAGAACAGATAAAGGTGTTTTGAATATCCCTCTAAGGCAAAGGGATCTATGTGAGTCACAAATAATCTTTATGTGGAAAAGACAGTTAAATAAGTAAGCTCGTACTACAGAGCTGAAGTTTTTAGTATGCCTAAAAGAAGATCAAGCATATATTTTATTTTATTTTTTTATGTGATGTTTTTATGTATTTTTTTTATATTTGTTCTCTTTTTTAAATTTTATTTTATTATTAGTTTCAAGTATATAGTACATTGGTTAGACATTTATATAGTTTATAAATGATCTCCCCAATTGTTCTTTCTCTCCTCTGGCTCTATTTTGTAGGAATCATTTCCTTCTAAGCAAACTTAAATGTATTCATCTGATGTAAGAATATTTAGTTCTGAAAATTATAATAAAAGCAGCAACAACAATAATAATTTTTCTATAGAGCTTTATAATTTCCAAAAGGCATTCAACTAGATTATTTCCTTTGAACCTCACAAAAAATCCTATGCTACAGATATTATTTTTATACCTTCAATTTACACACAAGGAAATTAACTCCAAGAGACTTAATAATTTATCCAGGGTCACCCTGCAAGGGGTAGGGATGTGGGTGGGGGTGGAGAAACTCTAACTGGCGATGCGTTGCCAAAGCCATTATACTTTCCACTGCGTCGTTTCCTCCTGGCAACATTCCCACGGTTCAGGGGAAGTCAGATTAATTCCATGACGATACTTGAAGAATAAAATATTGCCGTTTTCCTTATGTAACTTGCCATAATTTTGCACAGAATGCTTTTTAGACTTGAGACTCTAATGCCATGGACTATTTTGTTTTATCAATAAATGATGGCAACTTGAATCATGTAGGCAGTGTGGTATAGGCTATAATTGACTTGGGTGGGAAGGTATAGAGAAAGCCTAGTATGTTGGAGTTCAAAAGGGCTTATTTGCGAAGGGGCGTTGCTTGAATAATGCATTGAACATATATCCCCACATTTCTCTTGTCTCAGGAGCTTCTTTTCCCATTCTTGTCTCCTATACCTTACATCTGCAATGTCTTTGCCTCTATGCAAACTAGATGGTACTTTCATAACGAGGAAGAGAGTAACGATAAAGATAAAAGATAAACCTATCTCTATTTAGTCTAATAACTGACACCCTGTAAATAACATATAAATGTTTTTATTTCAGAGCCGAGATTAAACGCTGATCATGCCTTATGGCCTTCCTTGGAAATTCTGATCCATAGAATCCTCCTTCCTCTGAATTGCTATAGTATTTGTGGATGACCCAGCTGATAATTTTTAGTAAGTTAAATTTTAATTTATTAAATTTTAATTAAATAAATCAAATTACGTAACAAAATTTAATAAAATCATCAGTGTTCCCCAGTTGTTACACAGGTTCATTTTCTCTTACTTATCAGACTGTAAATTCACTGAGGTTATGAACCATGATTTATATTTTTATTGTAAACTCCATAATAAATATGCTGGTATATAATTATGTTTTCAACAAATTCTTGTTGGTTGTTGGTTATTTAAAAAGTAAAGACATAGTAATATGTGAACCACCTGTCCTACTCAGACATAGAAAGATAGAGATTGGGAGTAAGGATGGGGTGAAGGTAGAGAGGAAAATAGAAAGAAAATGATTGGCCATCTATATTATGTAATGAGCATTCTGCTAAGTCATCCTCCTAACAACCCTATTATTATTTTACATAAGAAGAGAAAAGTGATGTATGATAGCATTTGTTTTCTCATCTGAGGCTCGGGGTAGCTGGGTAATTGGGAACCATTCTGAGAAGAGCTGAATATAGATGTGCCAAGAATTACATAAGCCAAAAATACATGAACTGGCAATCTAGCTTAAGAGTGGCTCTTTTCTAATATCACTTGTCTTTTCACTTGGAATGCTCCTTTCTCAGGAGCATTAGCTTTTAGGTCTCGGTGGCTAAATTTGCAGGTGACCCTTGAGGTTTCTCTACTGATCTTGAAGAACTTTCTGAGGGCCACCTTCTTCAAACTGTCACCTGGGCCTGTTGGCTTTGGGCTGCCCAAGAAGGAATCGCCAGGGACAGGGACGCTGCTTAGCTCTACCTTCACAGGCTTTGATGTTGGCTCCCTCTTTGGAGGCTACTTTCAGCCCATCTGTAGTCATCCCTAATCAGCAGAATGAGACTGAGCGATAACCTAGTTTTTATTTTCTATCAAAATCAAGCAGACCAACTCAGTTCCTACCATCCTGTGACTAGGTCCCAGGGCAAGTACCAAGATGAACTTTTCATCCTTATTTCATCTGTTTCTCCCCCAAATCAACAGAAAGCATAGCTAGTTTAGCAACGATGCATCTTTTACTAATCATCAAATATTATGGATAAATTGTAAGGGCTCTGAGTTTGTTTTGATTGGTTATGTTTTTTAAAAATGCATAACAGAGTCATAGGGCTGGAAAAAACTTAAGAGTCTGATATTATCAGGCAAAAGCTCCAGAGACCAGTGTCTATCAAGACTGAATATATATACTATCTGTGTCAGGAATAGTAGTGGTCAGAAGGTGGTAAATTAAAAATCAGATTCCTGGGCCTCTAATGAAACTTCCTGAATCAGAATCCCTGCAAGTAGAATGCGGGGATCTGCATTTAAAAAACAACTCCCTGGATGAGAAATACTGTCATTGACTGTGCAGTACACTTGTCTATTTACCAACAGTGGCCTCCAGAATTAATGAGAAGCAGGGCCTTTGCTGAAACTCTGAAAAGGTGGTGCTGTTTAAAAAACAGATGTGAGAAGGAAAGATATAGATATTCACTCAATGAACATTGACTGAACATGTGTTGTGTATCTGTCCCTGTGGTAGGCATCCAGAGAACAGATATGAAATAAGACCCAGCACTCCTCTTGAGGACTTCACAGGTTAGTTCTAGATACACACTGATGCATATCAAATTACAATATAATATAATATTGTCATTGGGAATTGTGTACTTTGAGAGCAATTAGGCAATATGCATCAAGAACCTTAAAAAATGTACACAGACAAAATGATTCCATGTCTATGAATTTATCTTAAGGAAATAAATATAACTAACTAACTTAATAAGAGCCAACTAATGTTTATTTACTATGAATTTACATGTATTTTCTCCTTGGAGCCTCACAAAAGCCCTAGGTAGTAAGTAAACTTTTCTTTCTTTTACAGATGAAGGAACTTTGAGATGTTAAGAGATTTATCCAATATCACACCATCAGAAAGTGACAGGACTCAAACCTCAGTCTGCTGGGCACCAAAGATTATGCTCTTAACCACTGAGGTTTACCCTCTCAAGAGTACAGTACAATCATGGCAGAGCTGCTTATTAATGTGAAAATGGGAAATAAACTAATGTCCAAGCGTCAGGAAATTGGTTTAACAAATTATGCTATAGTCATATAATGGGATAGTATATTTAGATGTTAAAAATTGTACTAGAGATAAATAGTGTGTCCCAGGTAGGAATTTAAGCCAAAACATAAAATATTTTCAAATGATCCATTATATTTTATGTGAGTCTGTTTCAATGTAGTCATAAATTAGAACCACAAAATTGGAAAGCTGATAATCTGGCCAGAATTAGCCAAATCCTCCTAGTCTCCCACAATGTAGAACCTCCTGATCACTTGAATTCCAACTGTCTCCATTGGAGGCCCTAAATCCCATGGTGGTATAGAGAGGTAATCATAAATAAAGAACTGAGTTCTTGTTAATTTAACCTGACCGGATTCACGGTATTCTCAAAGGGCCTCACTTAATAGGATGACTCTGATTCTGAACCCCTATTTGACTGAATAAAAGATGATGGAGGGCATCCCCAAAGCTCTGGACATCATCAGTGGTCACCCCGAATACCAGTAGAAGCTGTTTCTAACCACTGGAGACACGAGCTGACTGGATGATGGGTTGTCAAGTCGGCATACTCCTGGTTTTGCTGTCTTACTCTGTACATGATTTTGACACAAATGCTAGGAATATGTATTAGAAAGTTCTCCAGTGAACAAGGAGAGAGACCTTAACATTTAAAAACACAAAATACTCTACTGGTAAAATATAAAATTATATGCAAAACTGAAATACTTATAGTATATTTTCAATTTGCTGGAGTTTAACTCCTTAGAGTCCTCTATTAACTGATGTGTGTGTGTGTGTGTGTGTGTGTGTGTGTATACACCCATGGCATCTCACCGATATAATGAGAAATAAATGATTGACAATCAGTTAACTTGTGTTAGGACTACAATTATTTTTTAAGAGCAAGACTAAGATATAGTCCAAATTCAGTTCATCTTTACCAAAGATGAAAATTATTCTGTACATTTAACTGAATTACTCATATTTTTAATTTCATGGGTTAAAAAAGAAAGTGTATACTGGTCAATGCTGAATTAATCAGACTATTAAATTAACTAGGACACTTCAATTCTGTAACCATTCTAGATAATTAAAGTTTTATTATCCTAGTCAAAATCATCGCCATATCTACATCTGTTTTTATGAAATAAAAGATTATCAATACCCACTATTCTATAAGATAATGCCTCAGTCTTCTATTTTCCTTTGCTCGTGGTGACTATATCTATCTATCTATCTATCTATCTATCTATCTATCTATCTATCTATCTATATAGATGACTATATCTATCTATATAGGTGACTATATCTATCTATCTATATCTATCTATCTATATCTATATCTGTATATCTATATATATATAGATAGATAGATATAGTCATCATGGGCAAAGATGTATGTGCATATATACGCATCTTCTTGTTTTCAAGAGATTAACATATTAAATAAAGACATACAGAGTTTTCTCTCTAATGGTAAACTGTAACAGCACTTAACTTCCTGTGACTTAAGATGAAGAGCTTCATTATCCAAGTCACATTATCATCTGGAGAGTTGACTATGTTTAAACTGCACTTAACTGTATTTAAAATGAAATACAACATATTTACATTTCTCCCCTAGTTTATTATAAAGTTTACACTTTAAAATTTTTAAATAGAAAATGTTTCCCAGAACTAGGATTTGTATGTGTTCCTTTGACTTAGCTGCAAGAATCAATCAGATCATGTTAAGGTGCACAATGAGGCTCTTTTTGAAGCCTGTTATTAAATATACATAAGAATAGACACTTTTTTTGTGTTCAGAAATAAAGAGAAAGAAAGTGTTCCATGTTTTTGAAGATTGAAATCCTTCAAAGCTCTTTTTGTTTGCAAGAAAACAAAAGGCTATTGTAAATTGAAGTGCTGAAGCAGCGACAGCAGCAAGTAATTAATTGCTCATTCATGAAAGAAAAAGTATAAGTGAGAGGCAAAAGTTAACCCCTTTATAAAGTTAAAGTGTGTGGCTAACAAAACAGCTATCAGCTTCTCTGTTTTTAAACATGATGGTCCCCTTTGTGTTGCTGGTTGTTTTACCTCGCGGACTGGTGTTAATGATTGATGTCACCATACCTATCATGAAAAAAAGACACAAACATGCATCTAAAGATTTAATTTTTTTCCTCAGAGCAAGAGCTTCTGCTTATGGCACGATATTGCAAAAGCCAAGCTAAGGAATATTCTATAACTAGTGTCTAACACTTTTAATACAGTGTACTTATGATTACCTCTGATTAGATTATCTAATTAAAATATTAGGTTTTCTAATATATAAATATAGATATACATGTATATGGTAGAAGTGATTATTAAGCTTCCAGGGAGCAGTGAACAAATGCTGGAAATTGATGACTATGTAGGATTTTCTCTAAAACAGTCAAATTAAGTGATCAATCCTATTTAGAAAGGTTTTTCAATATATTTCGTGCCCCAGGGAATCTCGCTCAAATGAAGAGCTGTGGCTGGTAGCTACTCTGTCTACGTTTGCAACAGCTTGAGCTATGCCATCTCACAGGGTTTAGGGAAATTGCTGCCAGCATAAAGCAAATAATTCCCTCTTTCCGGTCCTCAAGAATTGCAGGGAACTGTAATTTCTCATTATCAAACCTTCTGCTCTGTACCATCATGCTGTACCTTAGAATGGTGGACCTTATTCACAATCATCTTTCTTTCTTAAGCACAGGTGTATATTTTGATGTGACAAAATCACACCTAGTTGTCAGCAGTATAACATCTTCCTAAGGTAATGGGGAGACATCTGAAGCAGACTGAAGGGTGGCTAAAAAGTCATCATTTTAATATTAAAGCCTTGACTGACTTCACCTACAAGGGTTCACACATTTGAGTTAGTTGGAAAATCAAGTATCCATTAGGGCTGCACCTAAAATATATGTTCATTTTACTTAAAAGAGCCTAAAGCACAGTTTCCTGAATTTTGTCTCTAAAAGTTAATTTAACTGAAGGGATCTCACTCTTGAGCTACTGATAGCAACAAAACAAACTAGAGTTGAAGATTAATAATAATAAAAGTAAAAAATAATACTGCTCTATTCAAGTGTAAATACAGTTCTCAATATATGAATATCTTGTTCCACAATTAATTTCATTTTTAAATTCATGTTTAAAACACAGAAGCCACTTTCCCACAAAAGCACTGTAATAAATGATTATTGAGTTTTTTTTTTGTTAGCATGTGAAATGTATTTGAAATGCAGAAGGTAATTATTATTTTTAATAATATTTCCATGGGAAAACATATTCAGCATGTTCAGGAATGTTGGGGCAGGTCATTCTCCCCACCCTAAGTAGGAGCAGGACTGCTCACCACCCCATCTGTGACCTCAGGACTTGGAGTACTGTGGATTGAAGGCACCAGTGGTGGCTCCTATGACTGGAGAAGGAGTTTCATCAGGACAGACGGCTGAATGAGCAAATGATGAGGGACTGGAATGAGAGGCAGGGAACTGATGCCCAGGGTCAGAGGGATGGCAGGGAATTGCTGGGGAGATGATGATTCCCAGGGGCCTAAAGGTCTGACCTCGACCTGACCAAACCCCTGTCCATGGCAGAAAGGGGGATGCAGCAGCAGTGGTTTTCCCCCTCCTGAGAGATAAGAACTACATGGTAATGTTAACAGCAGAGGGAAGAGGAATTCCTGTCTCAGTCTAGATGGGGTGCTATTTGCATGTATAAGTTATAAGTAAGTTGGGGGCCTGTCTGTGATGAGTATCTTCTTTTTTGGATTTTCCAAATTCTGGCTGCAAATCATCAGCAATGCTTAAGAGAGAAGTTCTTAAAACTTCATGTGAACATTTGCTTATTGAACAAATGGTTATTGAAGGCTTACTTTGTATAAGGCACTAGCTATCTTAAATTCCTTTGGGAACTACTTGGGTACAAAGCAATGCAGTAGAAATTTTAAGTTGCAAAGTATATTCTAGTGGATATGATTCTTGGCTTCAGGAGCTGCCAATAGTGGGGAAGATCGTATTCTCCACCGTATTTTATGGAGATTCTCATAATTACGAGGGTATAGACAGAGCATGGTAAGCCTTTAGAGAAGGAAGAAATTACCTCTAGATAGAGCAAGTTGAAGAAGACAACATGGAGATAGTGGTGTTTGAGCCAGGTATTGAAGGATGAATAAGACACATGGTTATAAGGGTAGGATATTCCAGTCAAGGTGTAGTGAGCACTTGAATTAGTTCTCAAGGGGAATGGAGAATAGGGCATAAATGTAAGAGATATGAATATAGGATCAATAGGTCTTAGCAACTGATTGGATAAAAAGAGTAAGGATGCGTTAACATGATTTTTGAACTGGAGTAATTGTGAAGAGACTGAGATTATTACAGATAGAGAAAACACAGGAGAAAGTTTGTATATTTAGTTTAGGTCACATTGAGACTGAGCAATCTTTTCTTACTGCTGGCTGTACCTGTCTATTCAGACGGACAGGTGTGGCCAGAAGAAAGAAATGAGAAACTGGAACTGTGGAGAGATGTTAGGATAAAGAGTTTCAAATCCCATAGAACTCATGGGTTGGATAATATCGCCAGGGATGCCAGAAAATAAAAGGTCAAGAATACATCTTTGCGGGGATAGCTCTCACTTTAGAGAGCAGGGGATGAAAAAGGGCGTTCAGAGAGCTGACAATTATAAGGAAAAAGTGATTACTATTATAAAAAATAAAACAATTTATTTTCTTGAGTGCAAATAAGCATTCACCTACTAGATTAGTAGCAAGGAACTATATGGTAACTTTTAAGAGAAGAATTTTAATAATGTGATGAAACTGAGTGCCAGATGGTAAGGGTCAGGGAGCAAGACAGGGTCAGGAAATAAAGGCTGTGTAGAAAAAGGAGAGAAACAGAGTTTCACTGTGAGAAATGCTGTTGCAGATCCAGGGACAAGTGGAAATAGATCAAAATGTGAAGGCGAACAGGTTACTCTCCTGCTCAAAAACTTTAGGTAGCTACTTAGGGCCAATAGATAGAGTTCATATTTCTTTTTTCTTTTTTTAATATTTCTTTTTTTTCTTATCGTAGTTTTTCTTATTGAGATATAATTCATGTACTATAAAATTCTCCATTTAAAAAAAATAAATGTGCAGTTGTTTTCCATATATTCTAAGTTGTGCAACCATCCTCACTATCTAACTCTAGAACATATTCGTCACCCCCCAAAAAACCCCTATAACTGTTAACAGTCACTCCCCATTCACCCCTCCTCACAGCCCCTGGCAACCACTAATCTACCTTCTGTCTCTATGGATTTGGCTATCCTGGACATTTTGTATATATATGAAATAATACAATATATGCCTTCTGTGTTGAACTTCTTTTACTTAATGTAATGTTTGCACGGTTTACTCATGTTGTAGCAGGTATCAGTACTTCATTGCTTTTTATGAATGAATAATATTCCATTGCATGGATATACCACATTTTGTTTATCCTTTCTTTGCTCGATGGGTATTAAGGTTGTTCCCACCTTTTGGCAATTATGAGTAATGCTGCTATGAGCATTTGTGTACCAGTTTTTGTGTGAACATGTTCTTATTTCTTTTGGGTAGATACTTAGGTATGGTATTGCTGGGTCATATGGTAACATAAAGATATGTTAAAAGTTATCAAAAAGATAACTTTTTGAGGAACTGCCAAACTTTTTCACAGTAGGTGTATCATTTTACATTTCCACCAGCAATGTATGATGGTTCTGATTTCTTCACATCCTTTTGTTTTTATTTACCTTTTTGATTACAGCCATGCTCATGTGTGTGAAGTAGTATCTCATTGTGGTTTTGATGTGCATTTCCCTAATGACTAATGATACTGAGCATCTTTTCATGTTCTTATTGGCCACCGTATATCTTATTCGAAGAAGTGTCTATTCAAATAATTGGGCTATTTGCAGTTTTATTGTTGAACTGTAAGAGTACTTTACATATTCTTGATATTAGACCATTATTATATATATGATTTGAAAATATTTTCTATTATATGGTTGTTTTTTCACTGTCTGGATACAGTAGCCCTCCTTATCTGTGGTTTCACTTTCTAAGGTTTCAGTTGCCACTTGTCACCCATGGTCTGAAAAAAATTAAATAGAAAAGTCTAGAAATAAACAATTCATAAATTTTGAATTGTATGCCATTCCGAGTAGCATGATGAAATCTGATGCCTTTCCTCCTCCTTCCTGCTCAGCATGTGAATCATCCTTTTGTCCAGTGTATCCATGATGTATATGCTCCCTGCTCGTTAGACACTCAGTATCTGTATTGGTTATCAGATGGACTGTCACAGTATGCAGTGCTTGTGTTCAATGAATCCTTATTTCACTTAATAATGGCCCTTAAGTTCTAGAATTGTGATGCTGGCAATTTGGATATGCCAAAGAAAATCTGTAAAGTGCTTCATTTAGGTGGAAAGGTAAATGTTCTTGACTTAAAAAAGAAAGAAAAAAAGTAAGCTGAGATTGCTAAGATCTGCAGTAAGAACAAAGTTTCTACCAGTGAAATTGTGAAGGAGAAAGAAATCGTGCTAGTTTGGAGAGAGAGAGACACCACAGTCACATGTTTTATTATAGTATATTGTTATAGTTGTTCCTTTATTTTTAGTTATCATAGGTCTATGTACAGGAAAAAACATAGTATAGTATATATAGAGTTCACTAATATCCACGATTTCAGGCAGTCACCAGGGGAAGGATTCTTGGAATGTACCCCCATGTATAAGGAGGGCTAGCATAGTATTCTTTGAAGTTTACATTTCTGGGCCATCTAAAGTTCTCCAGATCCGCTCCTGATCTATCTTTCAGTCTTATCTTTCTTGATCTTTCATTCTACTCATTCTAACTAGATACATTCACTTTCTATTTTTTAAAAACACCTAAATATGCTCACCATGCTAATGCCTTACTCCCTACTGAAATAAGCGTCCCATTTCTTCTACAACTATCTAAATCTTACCTATTCCAAAAAGCCCACTTCAAATTCTGCCTCCTTTTTGAAACCTTCGCTGACAGCCTTAGCACAAAGTGGTCCCTTCCTCGTTTAAACTATTGTCTACACTTTCTGTTGTTGCTACTAAACATTTGGTACTTAGCCTAGGATACACAGTCTCTTATTCTTAATAATTTTTCAGCATACATTTTTACCCAGATGAAAGTGGATCTCTTGCTTTGTATATTTACATTTAAGTGTTTGTCAAAAATAGAGAGAGGTGGAATTTTACCTTATTTAAATCTGTTTTGGGAAAGCTCTTTAGTTTACCTTTAAAACAATGACACATGACTGGCACTAAATAAATTCTCTGTCTCACAAATTCATATTTATACCTGACATTAAATATATTTAGCAAATTTTCTATATTTCTTCAATAAAAATAAGCATTTGCAGTTTGTATGTTCTGACTGTGATTCTCAAAGAGGAATATTGGTAGGAAATTTGATTGCACTAATTTCAATACTAAAAATAAATGCACCGCAATTTATTATTATTCTTTTAATTATATTTATGATTAGACATAAGACGATTAGAGAAACATATGAAAATATAGTTATTTCCAATATTAGATGAGACTATCTTTTTGAAAGAAATATTATAGAAACTAACCATTAATTTAGAAACTGAAAAACTATTTGAATATGTGAAAGTTCCCAGCAGGAACACTGAGAAAAGAGTGAAGGTTAAAACTAGGCTATAGGTCTGGAGAAACAGGTTACTGAGGGTTACTATGACTGGCATAGTCCAAAATGTCACTAATAAGTGACACTTAATCCATGGACAAATATAGAGAAGGGAATGGAGAATAAAATATGAAATGGTCAAAAACCATGTCAGAGAAAGATCAGAGAAAATAATCCCCCTTTCATGTTGTATTTTGATACTGGTGAAGGATAAAATAACACTGTATTTTTTTTTTTCTTCCTGAAAAACTGACATGTTTATATTGGGGACTTAAGGGAGAAGAAAGAAATGGGAATGAATATCTATAGGTCATTAAGAGGGGACATTGCCCCATGCCATCTCCTTAGGCAGAGTCCCAGGGCAGAGGAATCAAACTCTCTGACATATTTGTCAATCTGAATGATGGAGATGCATGCCTTATCTTTTGAGAAATGTCTCAGAGAACGACAAGGCCCAGAGTTTCTCCACACCCCTGACGTGATACAGGAGCAATAGAGTGCCTATGATAACAAGTTATGTCTGGCCTGAAAGAGTCTGAGATAGTCCGCCAAAATTTGCACCTCCCAGACAAAGAGTAACATACTAGGATTGCATTTACTATTCCCCAAGGGAGGTATGCAGAAGGTAGCTGAGGGAGAGTAGGTGGGAGCTCACAATGGTGACAAAGGGATGCTATAGTGAAAAGTAGATTAAACCACACAATTTAGGAGTGGGTGGTGTTAGAGATATCTTGGTAGTTGCCACCATGGAAGGAGATGTCAGCTGAAGACTAGATTGGATTGTATGGACATCTCAGAAGATCCCATGATTGACGACTAGATCAATTTCCCAGATGCATGGATGATATAGAAGCACCTTAGAATGTAAATATTCCTCCACTGAGAAGGAGAGGGAGGGACAGTTTATCCATAATTGACAAGGATTACATTTCTGTGATAGGGGAGAGCAGTAGGATGCCGGCAGATGTTTAATAGCTGGCTCTCTGGCAACAAAACAAAACAAAATCCAGATTTGTAACATTTGCTGATTTCCATGGTGTAAATACTCCCACCATAGCCAATTTCAAACTACTAACCTTATGTCACTGAGTATGGACCTTGGGAAGAGATGAATTCAATCAGCTTTTGAGCTGGTACAAGCCTGTCCTGAACATAAAGTCAGATGTTGTACAAAAATTTTAAGTTAAAATTTTCACACATCTGAATACAGGGCTTAAAAATTTATATCTGCTATGATTGTTTGGGTTAAGCTCAATTTTAATCATTGCTTTCTTGGTCATTCATTTCACATGACGTTCTTAAAATTCATTAGCATTTGGGTTAATTTTTCTAGGTCATTTGCAAAGGGAGAGCAAGGGCAGGTATTCATCCCTGCCTGTTTTCATCCTCCCACTGCTTGATTGTACAGCATGATTATTGCTTCTTTTACTATTCTTACATCTTCAAAAGAAACATGGGTTTCTAAATATTTCTGAGGCTAAAAATGGGTAATAGTAAATCGCAGGTGGAAAGATAGGAGTGTTCAATTAGAAAAAAGATTTGTAACAGTTGCTGATTTCCATGGTGTAAAATACTCCCATCATAGCCAAATTCAAACTACCAACCTGATGTCACTGAGTATGGACCTGGGAAGAGATGAATACAATCAGCTTTTGAGGGATTGTGCGGCTCCGTACATTGCCAGTTTACGATATCTAGAGCCTTCCAATCTCTTAGGGAAGAGACACCACCTATGTCTCAGAAGATATTTCTTTGTTGAATAACCATATGACTCCTAATATGTTTAACAATGTGTTTCAAAGTTTCCAAGAGCTAAAATGGGTTGCAATAACCCTTCAGCTCTTTAATACCCAAGATATTTAGCTAACAATAGGGTTTCCTAAAGAGCAATCTTCTATTCCAGGGCGAGGCTTTGGGAAAGGTAGGGAAA
>NW_006431925.1:4500941-4561823 GCF_000325575.1 Pteropus alecto | reverse complement strand
AAAGAAGACGCTAAGTAATGAAAGTGAGTACTAAATTTTACACACACCCTTTAAGAAAGCAGCATTATTTCCCTGCCATATTTCACAGTATTAACAGGAATAAAAGCCTAATATATGATAATAAAAGGGTAAAAAAGACAATTGCATATTTATCAGAAAATTAGTTGTGATGATTCATCTATCTTCTTGGTTACAATGTTAAAAATATATCCGGTGTTTCTTAAAAGAGTACTATAAAAGCTGAATGAGTTAAATTTCTCTAGGCAATTTTCAACACGAAGAAAAGAGATGCCTTTTCAAACTAATGACTATTTCATAGATGCAGTGGAGAGATATTCAGCATCTGTAATTCTCTTTGGCCCAAGAGTGAAGAGATAAGTAGTAATCATGCCTTCAAGGTAGAATTCATAATCAAATCCTTAATTAAACTCAATATGGAAAGTCCTTAATAAATATCAAAATCTGACTATCAGATTTTCTTGCAAATATTTAACGCTGTGTTCAGTATCTGCTATCTGAACATCACTGTAGAAAGAATTAAGCCTTTCTTTTACTTACTGGGTGCTCGAGACTATTAATGTCATATTTAAATGAAGAAGTAGCCTATATTTTAATAACATATCTTCACATTATCCTATTTTTGCTTTATACACATTTAACACTTCCAGAGGAATTTCAATTCATTTTCTTATTTTAAAATTTATATTAATTATGTATTAAGTGAATATATGTGCCTGATTTTCTCTTCAAGGAGTTTTTAATCAACTCTCTATTTGTTCAGACCAAAAATCTCATTGTCTTTCCTGACTCCTCTTTATCTGTCATACCCCACATCTGACAGCAAATTGTATCAGCTCTACCTCCAAAATACATCCAGAATTCTATTCTTAGCTCTCCTACTATTACCCTGGGACCAAGTTACCACGCCCCCCTCCCCATCCCATTTCTCACCTGAATTGTTGTGATAACTTCCTAGCTGGCCTCTTTGCTTCCACCCCTGCTCCACTGCAGTTTATTCTTAGCATGTAGCCAGATGCTCCTGTTCAAACATAAACTGAATCTTGTCACTCTGCTTAACCTTCTGATCGCTTCCCAGCTCATTGAGATAAAGTCAAACTCTTTATAATGGCCTGCCAGGTCCTCATGATCTGGACTCCCGACCTCCCAACATTCTCTCTCTATGATCTTATCTTCTGTTTCTGTCCCTGCCCCAATCCTCATTTTCTCTTCTCCAGCCACATTGTCTTCTGGGTGTTTCTAGAACATGTCAGGCATACTCCCAATTTAGACTGCCCTGTCTTGAACGCTCCTCTCTTCTCCTGTATATCTTCATGGCTAGATCCTTCACTCCTATAGGTCATACCCAAAAGTTATGTTCTTCATGATGCCATGATGCCTTTCCTGGACACAACTGTCTAAAATTTCAAACCCTTGCCTAGACATGGCATATCTTCTTTCTTCGCTTTATATTCTCATTAGCACTTGCCATTATTTAACATACCATATCATTTATATATTTGTCTTGTTTACCATGTCTTTCTAATAAGAATCTAAGTTCCATGAAGGTAGAGAGTTTTGTGTCATCAGGGCTTAGAACAGTTGAGTAAATATTTGTTGAATGAATGAATGAAATATTTCCTTCACGTGGATTAACCTTTGTAAAACATGTAAAAATATTTAGATGATACAAGGTTACCTGCTGAATTTATATTGTACTAAGAACAATGAGAACAAGCAAAAGGCAAGTGCTTTTATCCTAGGAAGGCAGTTATTTGAATTTCTCCATTAGGACAAAATGTCATCATCCTGATATCAAGTATTTAGGCATCTAGAAAGAGGTAGGCTTTCAAATCCTGTTTGAAACATGGAAGGAACCCAATATAAAATCTTTTTTGAGAGCATTTAAATTTTGGCAAAATGTCTGGAAATTAGAATAGACTAACTAGACAGGCAGCATAGCATAGTGATTAAGAGAGGGGCTCTGAAGTGAAAAAACTTAAATACGTATTGCGGTCTAGGGTGCTACATCTATGAGAATTTGGGCATATTGTTAAATATACTTGCCTCAGTTTCCTCATTTGTGAAATGAGAATATTTATAGTAGGGTTGTTGTAAACACTAAATGCATTAATTCATATAGACCACTTAAAGCAATGCTTGAACATGGTAAGTGCCCATTAAGTTGGTTAGTACTTTTATCATTATTATTTTGACTCTAAGCTCTGTGAAGACTCGGCCATTTGGCAAATCAAGGGAGTCGGTGCCCTGGAAACTGAGTCAGAGAAGATACTAAGTCAGAAATGGATTCCTGGTAGCTAAGGTAGAAACCTTGTCGGGGATGGCGGTGTAATGTGAGGAACGTTTCACAATGAGGGTTCTGAAGCCATATTGGTTGGGTTTCCTGAAAGTCATCGCAGGCTGTAAAGAGGAAGATAGAGAGAGGGGTGTATTTCAAAAGCCCCGTTTTAATTTTTCTCAAATATCTGATATTGCAATAAGATAGTGAAATGAAGGGGATAAGGTCAAAGCAGAGACAGCTGTCAGAGAAAGAGAAAGTGTTTTATCTGTGACTGGATAATGCTTTTCAGTAGGAGTGTATAAAATATTCTCATTAAAAAAGAGAAACTGAGAAACTAAGAAGTAATTTGAAATAAAGTATCCAGATGATATGCTAAAACTCTATCAGCCATTTGATGTTGCTGAATATCTTGGTGTCTAGCATTGTGTAGGTGAAATAACCAGCTGCTTGTCTAAATTTTTCATTTTTCATCCAGATGTTTCCATTCCTTATTGTACGTGGATATATTTAATAATATTTATAGTTTAATTAGACATTTATGAAAGCAATTATGAAGTTTGATTGGATATTCATAGTTTTGAAACTATAAAGAATGGTACAAAATGTTTGTACTGCTATAATAAAATTCTATTTTTATTTTGCAAAGATGTACTTGATTTTTCAATAGAAGAAAGAACTTTAAAAATTCAGTGTAATAACAAATTTGACACATCTGTTCTTCCTGTACAGAATCCTAAAACTGTGAGGCTGGAATGTGCTTTAGGTCTCAGACTAGCTAAAACAGAGGATCGACTTCATGAGACAAGAGTATCCGATAGCTGCCTTCTTGAAGTTTTTGTCATTTAATCCCCTTTGTATCTGCTGCTCAGAATTCATCTTCATCCTTTTCTCTCAGGGCAATCCTATAATATTTAAAGACACCCTTCTGTCTCTCCTAGTGTCTCCTTTCGTCAGACAATATATCACTTTTTTACTCCTATCGTTCTTCATAAGCGTTGGTATTGAAACACTTCTCTACTCAAATCACAATCCTCTGTATATACATATCTGTATTTTAATTTCCTCTGAACACTATAACACTGATAATAAATACAATACTCTCCCCTGGAGTCTAACCCATACGGAGGGCAACCAATGTTACCTCAATAAAAACAAAACAAAAACAAAGCATGGTTTATGTTTTTTTTTTTTTTTTTAAGGCATTTGATTAAGATTTGATTAAGACAAAGCTAGACCTGTAGTATAGCCGTGGTGTTCCTGACTGATACCAGTGAGGAGAGCCTCGGAACCATTCTTTGGATGTAATCTCTGAAGATCTGTGTTTATTCAGAGTGAGAGAAATCTTTGGGAATAAACAGGTTTTGTTGTGAAGTTTACTATTTAAGCATCTTAAGGGTTTCATTTATTGCTAAAAATTAACATCTAATTAATTTGTTAAAATGTTTCAACAACAGCAAATAAAGTAGGTAAAGGAATAAAGAAAAAAAAGATTGTTGCCGTGTACAAGAAGTGAAGTTGAATTGTGCCCTGATTAATTGATTAAGGATGGTTCCTGTGGTGAATAATTATATTCAATAACTGTCAATATAATTTGCAATCAATTATCACATAAAACCAGCCTATAGCAAACTCAGTTTTACATGCATCCTAATGCAACTGCCACATCAGGAAGCAACTACTTTCCATTTCTTTCATAATGTCATTTATTCAACAAATCATATTTGAAAGCTCTCTTGTTATATCCCACAAGGTACCTTTCTTCAACTTCAGAAATTGCCTTAAAATTTGTTTTTTCTCTTTTCTAGAAATCCCATTATAATTAGTGCTGTGATTAAAAGTCATACAGCCTGTGGTAGATTGCATTTCTCGCAATTCTTCATTCTCCTGGAAAAGTATTACATACCTATACCATGACTTCCTTGTGGGTGAAGAATATTTTCCTGCCCTTTGACTTTGGGACTTTGTCATGTGACTCGCTTTGATCAATGGACTGTTAGCAGACATGTCATAAGCAAAGGCTTGAAATATGCTTATGTAGATGGGCTTGCCCTCTTGCACACCACCACGAGAAGAATTTGCCCAGGTAGGTGCCGCCCTTTCAGCCTGGATCCCAGAATGAACACACATGGCACACATGGAACAGAACTGAGCCCGAACTAGAACAAGGAGTCACATCCAGTCAGATTCACAATTCGAAGCAGTTGCTTCTATAGCCTAGCTTAGACGAGCTGAATCCTAGCTGACCTGAGAACATATGAGCACGAGAATAGATGTTTATTGTTGCATACCACTAAGTTTTGGGGCTGATTTTTAAAAATGCAGCAATAACAAGGATTTTTTAAATCAAGTACTATTTCTTAACTTAAATAGGATATTCATTATCTACCTAATTAAGTTTAGTAACAGTTTATCTAATCAGAATTTAGTTGCCCCAAAACTCACTTATCTGTAATGTGGCTAAGAACACAAAAGAGAGAAAAAGAGATCTTTGAGTGGTCAAAATAGTCCACACACTAACATTCACACATTTATCCACAGGATAATTCTTCAGACACTTATTCAAGTGTATTTATTCTATTTTTAATTTTTACATGTAAAATATTTTAATGTTCAATATAAAACCTTTGCAAATCTAGTGTCCTAATCATGAGAAAGTATAAGAAGCAATGTAAAAGTGAGATAAAGACTTTTACATCAGGCACATGAATGGATATAAAGAGATAGTGGATGGCTTGATGGCCAATTGGAAAAAACGGCAAGTACAGTAGTCTGGGATTTCAGTGTGGGACCAGAAACCCATTTACTTCTTTTGGCCCTGAGAGCATCACTGCTTTCCAGCATGGCTTTCCATTATTTGCTTTCCAGCAAAACTGAGGTTCAGAAAGATGCATACTTTTGGGGCATAAGGTAATATGTTAGGAGGTAGAGGAAATGTGAGAATATCTTTCTGGAACTTAAAAATATGTTATGGTAAATTAAAATAGTAGGTTTAGGTTTTCGAAACTTAGAGACTAATAAAACAAAAGGGTAGGGACTCAGTTGTTTTTCATTTTTTTGGTCACTAAAGCCATTTATCAACATCATTTCATAAGGGAAAGTTATTATTATTTTTTATAGATGAATATGAATTTTTATTAGTTTCTAGAATACAGTACATTGGTTAGACATTTATATAGTTTATAAAACAATCCTCCTAATTACTCCTTCTCTCCTCCGATTTTTTACCTAGCTAATACAATAATGCTAACTGCATTCCCTATGCCGTGCTCCCCATCCCCATGACCACCTATCAACTACTAATTTGTACTTCTTTAACATTAACCAAAAAGGAGGGACATAAACTTTCCAAAGGATTTGGCAAAGTAGATCTTTTGACAAATCTATGAATGAGTGTTAGGGAACCAGTGATTTACATAATTAATTTCATTCTCAAACAAAGATATATTATGGAATGCGAGATTTATATAATAATTTAAGTTAGAAATGAGGCATTTCGTGCTTATTCTCTTAGAGAGAGATGTTTATTCTCTTCTGCTGATAGAAGTTGTGTAAAAATATTTAAGAGATGATGCTCTGTTATTAAATCAAGTCCATGTTAGCCTATTTAACAAAACAGAGAACTGTATTGTACATTGTAGGATGTAGCACAAATTTCCACCAAATGGTTAAAATATAAAAGATGAAGATGCTTTAAATTTAGGCGTAAATTTTTGCCTACCTGGAAATGTAACTATGGACTGAGTCTCATTTGTTACCCATGTATTCTAAGTAGCTGAATTACTACTGCATACCAGTCAAGTAAATCTCACCTCCTTCAGAAAACTTCCAGTAAGATGTAGCACTAAGCTATTTCACAATGATTTTTAGAGCCATAGAAATGTCAGTGTGTCCAGGGCTGACTTCTATTTGGAAAGAAGAGGACATGGCCTGTGTGGAGGGAGCTGAGGGCCAAGTTGTCCCTCTCCCAAGCATTCCCTACTGGCCTGTAATTTCCTCCATTGGTACATTTATGATGACTTTTACCATGAAGTACTAGGCATGGCAAGCCACATAGGCCACAAACATTTCTTACTAGGTGCTAGAAAGGATGAGAGACATAGACATGTATTATTTCTGTCTCAGGGAGTGTATCATGTAGCTGGAGAGATAAGGCAGACATGAGATAGTAAGACAAAATAATAAAGATTAGACAGTAGTTAATTAAGAACTAAATATGTGTTGTTATTTTCAGCAGCTGTAGGAAATTTGATGAGGAGAGGTTTAGCAGTACTGCAGTAGTAGGCAGGGCCTGATATGAGGGTATGATTTTAAGGAGTGGACAGAAGTAGAAAGGTCAGTCCCAGGAGCCTGCCATGTTGAGGGGTGGTGACTTGAATACCAAGAACCCACAAAGGGCAGTGGAAAATACTTTTGGGTGGTTGGGAGTAACGCTAGAAGATTAAGGGAATTAGAATTGGAATTAAAGTGAGAGGAAATGGAAGGCTTTTGAGTAGATTAAGTAATGTGATGATGAGAAAGGTTAATAGAAGATAGGAATAACAAGAGGACAACAATTAAATGTAAAGTAAACCACCTTAAAAAAAAAGGTGGATTCTTTATTAATTTAGACAACACAGAATAGCCTGAAGAGATAAGGGATAGATAGGTAAGTTCCCCTGAGTGTACATATGTGGGAGAAGAAGGGGGAGATTTGGAGGTGGGCAACTGTCCTACGGATGATGGGATATTTGAGTGATCAATACTAGTTTACGATCTGACTTCTGGAATCTTGGGAAGTATATTTGCTTCACAGTTTTAGGGGTCCTGAACCAGCCCTGGGTTCTCAGGAAAGCCAACCTCCCCAGAAAATCAGGGAAGAGATAATACGGGGCGCCTCCTGTCTCTTAAAAGATAGATAATCAGTCTGTGGTGGTAAAAACAATTGTTGCTTGGGACAGTCTTGCATCTTTTATACCTGCTGCAAAATTCCCCAACTCTACAATCACTGTGGAGAGCAGAAATGTACTTCTATTGAGGATTTTCTATGTGCTTTAATTTAATCAGATGTAAAGATCAACCTTGTAATGTGGATATTGCTAGTTTCACTAAAACACAAGGAGGTGGATGCGTAGTAAAAGTCACATGGTGATAAAGGTGAAGCCAGGGCCTCCATGCTATCTTTCTGACCACATATACTTTTGTTCTTTTCTATTTTCTTTCTCTCATTACCTGGCAAGGGGGATGAGAATCTCAGAAGAACCAAATGGCTGGAGAGAGTCAAACTATGGCTAAAGAGAATTAGCATTTCGTTTAAGAACTCAAATAATGGAAAATAAAAGCAGCACATACTTGTATACTATATGTTCATTTATGCACTCCTCTGGTCTCTATGTAAGAAGTGTCTGAAATGGAAGTTCTTTGTACTTAAATATAGAGAACTCAAAACAAAACATTTTAATTTTCAATCAAGAAGTTACAGACAGACAATAAAACTGTTTTTCATACTGTGTTCTGAGGAGGCCCAGGAGCAGGGGAAGGGATAAGGTGGGACCTACATGATATTAGGTACCTCATGACTCCTTCTCTCATCCCAGATGCTCTACTTTTTTAAAAAAAAGCATTTATTTTCACATATGTGTAAGGCTTCCTTTGAACAAAGGGTTATACAGCTTAAAAGAGGAAAGTCAATTGCCAAGTCCAGTTTTTTTTTTTCAAATGCCATCAGCTGAATAACTCAACTGGATTTACTCTGAAATCAAACCTGGTTTTAAGTTCAGAGCTGCAAATGATACAAAACAGAATATATTATTCTAGAAGGGCAAGAAAATATGATCAAAATAGTCAAATAATGACTAAATATACTCACATAAAGCAGCAATGCCAGCCACATCAATAACAGGCCATGCTTCAAGATCCTTTGGATAAATGGAGGATGAACTTACTCTGGAAAGCAAAGGGCACAAAGAAGTCCAAGTGCTTGTTAAACACAGCTAGGACTGAGAGATCAGCTAGAAACACCATCATTCAGATCTTTATGGGAGAGCTTCAGGGATGAAATAGGAAGAGTCTGAAGAGTTAAAAAGTTGTAGATACATATTCTTAGATTGGCTCTTCAGGATAGTTTTATTATTTTACCCTACCAGAACTAATCAAAATATTATGGGAATGCTAGTTTCTCCACGACTTCACTAATTGGGTATTATTATTTTAAAGACTTTTCTAGCTTCAGGCCTTAAAAAAAAAAAAAAACCATTTGGAGGAGGTACAGTCTTCTACATCAGCTAGTGCCCTGAATTGCTGCTCATCACTGTGGAAGCAAGGAGTTGTACAGAGCAGGACCTAGAGAAAGCATCCAAATTTGTGCCATCTTGGGGGAAGTCTACAGCTAATCCATTGGAATCAGAGCTTTCCATAGATGATAGGTTCATTTGAATGAACATTATAGCTATAACTCTATGGCAGTGGAACAATCTGAGATAATTTGAACTACAGTACAATGTTTGAAAAGCTGTAAAAAAGACTTCCTTACAATTCACAATTGAAGATGGAGACTTTTATAATTCTGCCCCGAAGAGTTCCATTTTAAACATCTTATAGGTAAATAGAAGT
This sequence comes from Pteropus alecto, assembly GCF_000325575.1. Classification (NCBI taxonomy): domain Eukaryota; kingdom Metazoa; phylum Chordata; class Mammalia; order Chiroptera; family Pteropodidae; genus Pteropus; species Pteropus alecto. Next base: position 4,552,936 of record NW_006431925.1, on the reverse strand, counting down.
AAATGGCATGTATTTAAATTGGATTTGTTCTCAAACCTGTTTCAACTTGAGCAATTGCTGAAATAAAATTTCCTTTAATATCTTTGTTTAACTGCCACTGGTAAAAAAAAAAAAAAAGAAAGAAAAAAAAACCCTAAATCTGAAGCTATCTCTAAAATTGAAGATTGAACATAATTGATATTAAGTACCATTAAGCTCATTATTGGTCTTGTAAAGCGATTTCTACATTCTCTGGAATGAATATTATCTCAGGGAAAATAAAGTTCATCTCTTATAAGTTTCCTCTATTCAATTCTATTCACTAGGCTATGCTAGGTAATGTGTTAGCCTCTGAGTACTAAAAACAATGAGGAACAAATCCAATCTTCAAGAAGGTCTGTCTAGAGGAGGGTGACATATGTACATGTACACAAATGATAGTGCATTATGATAGTGCTATAATAGAGACACATGTAATATAAGTACTTTGGGTACATAGATGTGAAGCTAATGATTCTACAGTCCCACGAAGGGGACTGCAGTAAGGAAGGCCAGGGAAATAAAAAGATTCATTTCAGCTGGGTCTTAACTGATGAACAGGAATTTATTAGGTAGATACGGTGGCAGGGAGGTTCCAGGCAGTGGAAAGAGTCTGTCCAAAGGGATGGAGGTCAGAAAATTCAGGGAACAGGGAGAAATCTAGTGTGTTTAGCAGTAGGGTCACATGAATGGAGAGACACTGGACAGGACCCTGGACAGCCCAAGCAGGTAAGCTGTGGGCAGGTTGTAAACTGCATGTTTATTTGTCTGCTGAATATTGAGTTAGGATGTACTTTTACTCAAAATCTTACAGCGGTAGGATAAGCTCTCACTTCATTACCTCTCTAAAGGTTTGCATTTCCTCTCTCCTAAGATGTATACAAAAGGAAAAGAAAGATTTTGAAAATGAATTTTAATATATTTCTTTCCAACAACTTTATTTGTATTTGATTTTTCTAAAAGAGACATTCAATGTATAGATCTGTAGAAATGTGTGTAATTTTACTGAAATATATATTTCTACAGAATCATAATCATTTCTATCAGATCTTTCCTATTCCACATTAAAAAGTCCTTAAAATGAATGACAAGCCAATGGTATAGCATTATCTCTACTAGGGATTTTTTGATATTGTTTGTCAATGTTTGAATAGTGAAGTTTTGCATGGGAATAGGCAAATTGTGGGCTCTTAACAAAAAGCATCTCAGAGAATTCTTTTGATGATGATGAATTTTATCTTTGTATATGAGATTATGCTGGGTGATTTCTAATCTCTTTCTCTTCTCTTTACCTCACTATATGTCTACAGGGTGTTCATAACATCTGAAAACATAATAACATTATTTTATTATGTATTGTAATATCAGTAAGTCCTTTATTAACCTATGTCTCCAGACTTGACGGCTAGCATGTAGTACCAAATTGCCTAATACTGAGATTAGTCAAATGTATTTTGATATTAAATAAGATGAGATGCTTACAAATAGTTGATTCTATTTAAGTAGAGTTTACTTTGGTAGAATTTTCACTTGAGATATATTTTAGGTATAAGCTGATACTTTTCTATCTGTTGGAAAGCAGCTGTATATGATGTTTTATGTATATTAATTGCTAAGGGGACCATTAAGTTAGAATCATGGTAGATTTGGATAAAAATGAATATGCGGCATGGCAGGATAGATGCTAAGATGGAGGCCATGGTACACTCATGTCTATGTATGGAGAGTCTGTCAGAGCCTGATTTTGCCCTGGCCACATCCTATCTGTACAGAGTATTTCAGCTATACATTTGGGCTAGGTGTTATATATTTCTATTTACTGTTCTATATGCCTCCAGCAGTGAACTAGAATACTTTGAATAGTGTGTGTGTAGCTTCTTTCAGTATCCTAAGTATGGCTGTATCCCAGTAAGGAGCTGCCAAAGGTACACAGTCCTCTCCTTCTGAATACCCTCTAGGTTAGGTTACCACTAGCTCATATAGTACCTTTGTAAAATTTAGAGAAAAAGCCCCTTCTTCTAGATGGACACAGTCCAGGGTAAACGGTTTGGGGACAGACCCCACAAGATGGCTTTTGGGCACCTTGTGCTGAAAACAAACTACATGATTATATGGGATGGCCTATTTCCACTAGATGTGCCATTAGATGCCATTAGGCATCTCTAGGGCACTAATACTTAAGAGAGAATCCCATTATCCACTTTTGGCTGAACACCTATTACATACTTACAAAAATGTGTAAGTAATTAGCACATTTACTAATATGAATACTTAATATATAAAGTACACACTAATACTAATTCTTAATATGGAGGAAGCATTTCAAGTTTGCTAGATTTTTCTAACTTCCTTTGCTAAACTTATGACAAAACTTCAAAAGATTTCACCCCATCTGTTTCTGATAACCAATTATTCTAAACCAGAAAATAAAGTGTAAATTCAGGAAATATCTTGGTCAGTAAAGTGATGGTCATAAAGTTTATAGAAATTCAGTTAGCAAAGTCTAGGGGATGAAGAGTTATGGTTCTTGGCTAAAATGAAAGGAATAAAATGTTCAAATCCAAGTTTACTTGTATTTCACAGTTTTTGTTTTTGTTTTTGTTTTTACTTTTTGTGGTAGGCAGAATAATGGGCCCCCAAAGATCTCTAACAGAGCCTATGAATATGTTATCTTACACGGCAAAAGGAATTTTGCAGATGCAATTAGCTTGGGAAGGGGAGATTGTCCTGGATTATCTGAGTGGGCCCAACCTAATTAAATAAATCCTTAAAAGAACCTTTCCTGACTGAGATGAGAATTGGAAGGAGACGTGGATATAAAAGAATGGTCGGAGGGCGATGCAATGTTGCTAGCTTTGAAAATGGGAAAAGGGGGAAATAGCCAAGGACTGTGGCTGGAAAAGACAAGGAAACCAGAAAAGGCAAGGAAACGTATTTTTCTCTAGAATACGTACAGAAGGGGGTACAGCCTTGCTGAAAACTTGATTTTAGGCCTTAAGATCCATTTCAGAACTCTAATCTACAGAATTATAATATAATGACATAATAAATTTGTACTGTGTTAAGCCATTAAATTTGTGGTAATTCATTACAGCAGAAATAGAAAACTAACACACATTTTATGTGTATAGTACTAAAATACATATTGCAGGTTTATGTTTGTTTTGGAACACCTCTTTCAAAGACTTTATGGCACTAAATTTTATTAAAAATTAATATACTTTGTACTTCAGTACATCAAAGGACACTAGCAACAGAATGAAAAGGCAACCCACAGAACAGAACAAAATATTTGCAAGTCAGATATCTGATAAGGGATTAATATCCAGAATGTATAAAGAACTACGATTCCACAAAAACAACAAAAAAGCAGATTTCATTAAAAATTGGGCAAGAAACTTAAACAGACATTTCTTCAAAGAAGATATACCGACAACCAATGAGCGAATGTCACTAATCATTAGGGAAATGCTGGACAAAAATCATAATGAGATACCACTTCACACCATTAAAATGTCTACTGTCAGAAAAACAAAATCACAAGTCCTCGAAAAGATGTAGGAAAAATGGAACATTTGTATATTGCTGCTGGAAATGTAAATGGTGCAGTCTCTATGGAAAACATCATGATGGTTCCTCTTAAAATTAAACATCAAATTACTTTATGACCCAAAAATTTCACTTCTGAGTATATACCCCAAATAACTGAAAGCAGGGACTTGAACAGGTATTTGTACACTCATGTTCACAGCAGCATTATTCACAACAGCTAAAAGGCAGGAACAATCCCAATGTCCACTGATGAATAAACAACATGTAGTTTATACATACAACAGAATATTATTCAGCTTTAAAAAGGAAGGAAATTCTGACATATGCTACAATGTGGATAAATTCTGAAGCCATTATCTTAAGTGAAACAAGCCAGACATAAAAGGACAAAGATTCTATGACTCCACACTAGATGGTACTTAGAGTAGTCAAATTTATAGAGTCAACAAGTAGAATTTTTTTTTGCCAGGGGTTGGGGAGGAAAGAATGGAGAGTTATTATTTAATAAATACAGCTTTAGTTTGGGAAAATGAAAAGGTTATATAGATGGATGGTAGTAATGGTTTCAAAACAATATGGCTCTATTTAATACCACTGAACTGTATACTTAAAATGGTAATTTTATGTATATTTTGCTACAATAAAAAATCAATATACTTTGAGTAAAAGAAAAAAGTGAGATCGGTTCAGGCATATTTGAAAAATGATAAGGTATGCATTGTAGAGCAGTGGTTCTCAACTAGGGGAGATTTTTATCTCCAAGGGGATATTTGGTAATATCTAGAGACATTTTTGGTTGTCACAACCAAAGGGCTGCTACCAGCATCTAGGGGAAGAGGATGGAGATGCTGTTAAACATCCTCCAATGTACAGGACAGCCCCCCACAACAAAGAATTATCCAGCCCCAAATGTCTGTAGTGCTGAGGGTGAGAAACCCTGTCCTAGAGAGAGGTATTGGGTAATGTGGTAGGATAGGAGGGAAATAATGAGAAGTCTCTTAAATATTAAACTAAGAAATTTAGAGTTAGTGCAATAGGTAATGTATTCTTTAAGGTAGGAGAAGGGGGACTTGATAGTGATTGAGAAAGCTTAATCATGGGAAGATGGATGAGATGCAAGGAAAGATTAAGGGCAGGAGACCAGATAGGCAGTTGCTGCAGTAATGCAGTATGGTATGGCAAAATGTATAATGCTCCACGTAGTTGCAAGTACCAGGCATTGTCCTAAGGGCTTAACATGTATTAACTCATGTAGCTCTCATAACACCTATATGTTAGAATCATTATTCTCATTTTACAGAAGACAAAATGAGGAACAGAGTAAGTATCCAAGGTCAGTAAAGAATGAAGCTGCGCTTTGATCCCAGGAAGTATGTGCTATCTCTTTTTATAGGTCTAACTATTTTTTTTTAATGCCTGGATACATCTTCTATTTACTGTTAACTTGGTTGGAAAACTGGGTTTATGGTTAAGTAGGATAAGGGTATTATCTAGACTTTACTACCTCCTTTCTACATTAGACTGAATTTGAGAAAGACTAAGAAAGCTGATAAGACAGCAATTGGCTTCTTGAGTTTTAGAAAATTGCTTGGAGAGAAGATTAGAATTAAGAGTGGGTGAATTAAAAATATAGGTGGAGGAGGTGAATAATCAGGGAGAGATCGCAATTTCTCACCCACCAGCTCTCAAATTCTGACTCTCCAAAAGCTTCAGCAGGCTGTAGATGCCATTCCACTGACAGGCATCAAACTTGAAAAACACAATCTAGGCCAGGATTGTCACTCCACCTCCCACTCCCCAGTAACACTCACTCATCCTGAACACTTCCCACTCAATAATCCTTCCCCATGAAAAGGAAGGAAGCCAGCTATGCCCTGCTGTGATGGCCTTGTGTGAGCTTGTTTAGGGAATGGTGTTGGGGGTGGGTGGGTGGTCTGTGCCACTGAGGTAGGAGATAGGGGAGAGAAGAGGCTCTTTGTTTCATTGAGAGCACTTATCACACTCGACTGTTGGCCGGCTCTTTGTAATCAGTATTGTAGTTTGCCATAGCTCTGAAGATCTGGAAAAGGCTGAAAAACCGCTGGCCCAATTACTATTTGTCCCTTAACAGGTTTAAGACCAGGAAGCCAGCTGTGTTAGTCTTGATTCTATCACTAATAAATTCTATGATCTCGGACATTACCATATTCATCATTATTTTACTGCCTGCTTTTCCATGCAACATCCTCTTTTCATATTCATAACAGGCTGCTAGAGTACACAAAGCACATATTATTAGCATTTTTTTCTGATATGAAAACCTGAAGTTCCAAAAGGATAAGTGATCTATTTAGGGTCACCCAGCTAGCAGGTGACAAACTGGGACATGAATGTGGTTCAACTCACTTCGAATACGTTTGTTCTGATTCCACTTCATTTCCAACTCCAGGATGCATAAGCACCACTTGGAGACTTTATTAAAATGGATTCCTGGGATCTACTCCAAGGTATGACATGTGTAGTACTATAGAATAATACTAATGGTATCTATTAGTAACTCTATTATTTAGATATTATGCCTATGTTAATGTTGTAGGCCTGGGGTGGAAATCTGAGAATCTGCAGTTCTAACAACCACCACCCTGTAATAGTACTGGTGCTGGATTATGGGTTATTTTTAAAGTAGCACTGCCTTATACTACACCAATGTACCTCTTTGCCCTCAGTTCCCTGATTTGTAAATGAGAGATGATAGCAACTGGCTCTCTTTATCTCTTAGAATTGCTATTGGAATTGTGCCAGATTAAAAATGGCTCTAGGGCAGGGTGACAAAGGTGAAGGGATTAAAAAGTACAAATTGACAGTTATGAAATCGTCACAGGGATGTAAAGTACAGCATAGGGAATATAGTCAGTAATACTGTAATAACTGTGTATGGTGTCCAATGGGTACTATACTTATTGGGGGGCTCACTTAGTAAGTTATATAAATATCTAACCACTATGCCATATACCTGAAACTTATATAATATTGAATGTCAACAATAATTGAAAAATTAAAAAAATTTTAAAAAGTTCTTTGCTGATATGGAGAATAAAGATGACTTAAATCCCTCCCTCCCCCCAAAAAAGAATAAATTTGTGTTCTACTTAGAACATACGCAAAAAGTATGGCTACAAATACATTGCAGGTCCTCCCATAAATGAAATAGTCTATTTCCTTGCCTCTTGAATCTGAGCTGGCTTGGTGACTTCCTCTGACAAATTATAGATGGTAAAAGTGACATGTGACTTCCAAGCAAGACCTTAAGTGGCCCTGCAGCTTTCACTCTTGCCCTCATGGAACCCTGAAGCCATCATGTGAAGAAGCTCAGGCTGGTACTGGTGGTGGCAGAGACCGGGCTGACAATCCAGACATGAGTAAGGCCATCCAGGATCAGCTCATCAGCTAAATGATGCCACATGCGTGAATCCAAGAGAAACCAGCAGAAGAACTGCCCTGTCAACTCACAGGATAAGAAATGATAAATTGTGTTTGAGGTGGTTTGTTACTCAGTAATAGATAACTCAAATGAAGACAAAATGGATAATAACTAGGAAAATAGTTTGAAATTACAGTAATATCTCTGCAAATTCTCTAAGAATATAGCTTTTTCATAATTAATAAATCCAGCTGTACTGAAAATTAACAAAGCAGATAAAAAATTTAAAATCAAGCTATTGAATAAAAGAGAAATCTATGATAACATACTAATAAAAATTGATAGAGTGAAGGGATGAGAGAGAAGAGAATTCTGTCCATCAATAAGTATAGAGGGAGTAGTGGAGTTGGAAAATCAGCATTTTGCAATCACATAGTGAAGGATTGATCAGAGCAAGTCATCAGTGGACGTTAAATCTAGGGGAAAAGTTTGAAGATGATATTTGCTTAGACTCAATATGTATTCACAGATTGATATTCATCGCCAAAGGAAAATCCTTAATTACACAGTAGGAAAATCGTACAATACTCTATTGTAATAAAAATTAAAATCACCAATGAGGGTTGTGTGTGTTCTAGATGTGTATGTTCTAGATGGGGATGTATAACTTGAATCTACTCATGAGGAAACATTACATAAACTCAAATTGAGGAATATTCTATAAAATAACTAGCTTGTGTTTTTGAAAAATTAAAATGTTATGAAAGACAAAGTAAAAAACCACTCCAGATAAAAGGACATAAAAGAGACATGACAACTAAATGCAATACGTGATTCTTAACTTGAGGGGGAAAATGCTATAAGGGACAATACTGGGACATTTAAAAAGACTGGAAGATAGACTGCAGGTTAGATAAAAGTCTTATATCAATGTTCAAGTCCCTCAACTTGATTGTACTGTAGTAATGTAAACCAAATATTCGTGGTCTTAGGAAATGCACATGGAAATATTAAGGAGTAAAGGGTCATGATATATGCAATCTACTCTCAAGTAGTTTAGAAAAAAGAAATTACACACATGCACACATATGAGAGAGACAGAAATGGAGAAAGATCCAGTGAGTAAGCATGCAAGAGAGTTGATAAAACAAAAAGCATATGTGGCAAAAAGTGTTAAAAATTGATAAATTTTGGAAAAGGGTATATGAGGGTTCTTTAAGCTATTCTTGCAAATTTTCTGTGAGTTTGAAATGATTTCAAAACAAAGTTATAAAAAGTATAGAGGCGAATGTATTTTTTATTTCCACATGAAGATGAACTTTGTGAGCTTAATAAAAAGAAGAAATCATCCACTAAGTGGCTGAGCCCCTGCAGAACCAGGACAGTCATTGTCAGAGTGTGCGCTCTGCCTCTCCGTGCTGCATTGCCAAGTTCAATAGCCTCCCAGAGGGTGCTGTACAACGAGTAGTTTCCTGGCTTCTCCATCAGATTGTCCAAATCTGTCTACACAGGTTCCCATCTGGGAAAGGCCTTGGACCCCACACTCTTCTATGCTATGCTGCCTTCTCTGACTCTGAGCTTTGAAATCACCAGCAGGAGGGTCAGAGTTCACGGTTACAATCTGAGGAAAGAAGGCTGGAGCAACTCTGTGTGTCTAGCACAGCCTGGCCAGTGGGATCTGGTGGGGGTAGGGGAGGCTTTTGTTGGACTTATTTCCATTCCTTTTTCAGAACATGTAAGAAAATGTAACAGTTAATCTGTAAGCAACTAACAGGACTTTTGAAGAAGTTCCCAGGTCTGGTGTACAAAGAATAAATACTGCATTTGGTTAAATAATATAGCAGCAGCTCCTACCATTTATGGAGTGCTTCCTACATGCTAGGTGCTGTGCCAGTCACTTTGCCTGTACTATTTCCTTGAGCCCTCTCAACCACCCTTTGAGGTGTAGGTTTCCAAGTGATTCCCCAAGATCACACAAATTATAACAGGGGGTGAGGATGGGAAACTGGTACCTAAGCCTAAACTTGAGGCCCTTGGGGAGGACATTGTTGCCTGTTGCTAGTCGGTATCTTGAGGCCCTCATTAACTATCCTTAGGAGAAGCCGTTAATAAAGTTGGCAAGTAAAGCTAAAGGGTTTTGTCCCTCCTGGCGGCTACTTCTCTCCCTTCTGAGGAAGGAAGAATCTGGGCAAAAATAATTAGCTTCAGAAAGACCTCCATCTAGCCCGGCCCTACCTGGAAACCAAGTGCCTAACGCTTCCACTCCTGGGACACTGACCTTCCTCTCCTTTCTTGGGTACTTGGAATAAGCCCTTTCAATCAGAGCTTTCTCTTCCCTCATGGGCTCTGCCTCTACTGCCTGGCACCTTCCACAGTCGCTTGAAAAACTGTCAGGCCCCAACTGGAGGGCAAGGCAAGGTGAGGAAGCCACTGGGGTACCATTTCATCCCTCTAACCTGTGTCCCCCAACTGTCCTTTATCTTCAGCACCATACAGGATAGGGCAGGGGGCAGCTAAGCGGGATGTGAGGTATCAATGGGCGAAGATGTCTCGATTCCTGATATAATTATTTTATTTTCAGATGAAAAGAAAAAAGACTTTGAAATAGGAAAGTGGCCATTTTGGGGACTAGCATGTTGCCCATTCTCCAAGGCATTGTATTTCTTCAGGGAAGAAGTTGCCAGTCATGGCTTTAAAACCTGGATTTCTTTAACCAGGAAACTCTGGCTTCATCTCTGAGCTTATGTTTAGCATCTAACGGGCAGCGGTAAACCCTGCATGTAAATGGGCACCTTGCCAGGAATGTTGGGATTACCTAGGTGTGCAGTATGTAAAACAGCCTGTCTAGCAGAGAGTGAGCAGCCCTGGGGTATGGGCGTCAGAAATGGGAGACACACTGACTTTTTATAAAATCCCATTCTGTGCTGTTTATATTTTTAAGAATCTTTCTAAAGGCAGTGTAAATGTTGGTATTTGTTAGAGGTGGGTAACATATCTATGGGGCTTCAATGTAACATTTTATTTTTTAAAATATATTTAAAAATTTTCAAGATAAAGTATTTTCAAGCTATTAAAAAATAATAATATAATTAAGACTTTTCAAAAAATAAAGGAAAAATATTAACCAGTGTTAAAATTTATCCTTACAAGTAATATAAAAATGCAAATGGAGATAATAGTTGCTGTTTTATTTTAAAGATGGAAAATGATAATACTCAATGCTGTCAAGGATATAGCATAGGGAGCACTTATACTAGTAACAGTGACAATTTGCACAATTTGTAAAGCACATATCAAGTATTTTTACACTTCATCCAGTTATTAAATTCTAGGGATTCATCCCATGGAAAGAATAAAGAATTCAAACAATAATTTATATCCAAAGATGTTCTTTGTAGCATTGTTTATGTTACTGAAAATTTGGGTAGTCCAACAAGAAGTTAAGTAAATTAGGCTGCACATCACGTTTGTAAAAAGTTTTCAGTAATATGGGGAAAATTCTTACAACATTGTAGACAAAATGAAAGCATGCACTTAAAAGACTTAAATGGAAATAAAACAAAATGTTGACAGTGATCCAGCAGTCAAGGTCCTAGCAGAACACAGATGGCACACCCAATAGGGTTTAGCTGAAGAAAGTTTAAAGACAGGAGTGATATATAGAGATGTGGGCAGGGTTACAGTAGGCATCCAGGGACTTAGCAGCAGAGGGTAGTGTTACCAGCTCTAGTTCCGAGGCAGGCAAGAGCAGGGAATGGTGCCAGAGTTTGGAGAGCTGAAACTGCAGAAGATCCCAACCTAGCTCTTTTCCTACCCTGCTATTTCCTGATGTCCCAGTGGGCACCTCACATGTGAAACCTGATAATGTAGTTCCTAAAGATCAGCCTTGTGGAACAGACAGCAGAGCAGAAAACTATGAAGAGTGAATCTAGAGGTACAAACAGAAATTAAATGCACAAGTATTATCTACAGTTGAATGGTTGTGGGTTATTTTCTTTTTATCTGCTAGTCTGTAAAACTCCTGGCCCTGGTGTGAACACGCCCCGCCCAGGAGAAGGAGTCTGGTAACCAAAGGCCTACAATTGCTATATTATGTTTTCTTTTTCAAACTATCACACTTAAAACCATTTAAAATGTAAAATTTATATTAAGAAGCATATGCTTATATTTTTAAAGCTATTTGTTATGATGTTCTTCAGCAATTATATCCCCTTCCCATTACTCCTCTTTCCCAGAGATGTGGGCAGGGTTACAGTAGGCATCCAGGGACTTAGCAGCAGAGGGTAGTGTTACCAGCTCTAGTTCCGAGGCAGGCAAGAGCAGGGAATGGTGCCAGAGTTTGGAGAGCTGAAACTGCAGAAGATCCCAACCTAGCTCTTTTCCTACCCTGCTATTTCCTGATGTCCCAGTGGGCACCTCACATGTGAAACCTGATAATGTAGTTCCTAAAGATCAGCCTTGTGGAACAGACAGCAGAGCAGAAAACTATGAAGAGTGAATCTAGAGGTACAAACAGAAATTAAATGCACAAGTATTATCTACAGTTGAATGGTTGTGGGTTATTTTCTTTTTATCTGCTAGTCTGTAAAACTCCTGGCCCTGGTGTGAACACGCCCTGCCCAGGAGAAGGAGTCTGGTAACCAAAGGCCTACAATTGCTATATTATGTTTTCTTTTCCAAACTATCACATTTAAAACCATTTAAAATGTAAAATTTATATTAAGCATATGCTTATATTTCTAAAGCTATTTGTTATGATGTTCTTCAGCAATTATATCCCCTTCCCATTACTCCTCTTTCCCGATTTTCCATATTGTGCTTATTTTTCCCACATTATTTATATATTTAATAAGTAAATTTGTTACAAAATATAATCTCATAGGACTGTCTGTTTTATGAATGTCTATGATTGCATAAAGCACTGTTCTGTTATAGCAGCAGCAGAAGTAACAGCTTTGATTAGGTCAAAGCCAATTAGGACAAGGGCAGGCCACTTCCCGTTACTGCCACACTGGGGGACATGCAGTTCTCAGAATGTCCATGGCTGCTGTAGAGATAGAGAAAGATTCAATGTCAGTAGGAACACTGCTTTTCTATTTTTAGAACAACCGTGACTACAATGGATGTTTGGCCTAGGATCACCCTTCGCACTGGCCAATGTTCATGCGCTCATAATTTGAGAGCCAACTATAACATAAAAAATCCAAATTCGTTTGAGCTTAGAAACATAATGCTTACATACTTTTACTTGAAATGTGTTGATTTTATAGAAAGTGTCTGGTGTGAAGCAAGTGACTGTATTTTAAAATATGTCTTTTATTAAAAAATTTTTTCTCCACACAGACCTAATATTAATTTAATCAGGTAAATCTGATTTTTGTTACAGACATTTTGTGTTTGAAAGGCAGTCATATTTGAGGTGTGTAATGATATGTCATGTGGTCTTGACAAGGTAATTTGAAAAAAAGGGTTTGTAAGAGAAAAAGGTATTCTATTCACTCAGAATTTTGAATAACTTTTTAAAGTATAATTTGAAATGATTAAAACAACTCATTACCTGCTGAAAGGCTTGGGTCATGTGTATTTTGACTCAAATTATTTAGCACATTGACGTTGATTTTGATCATTTGCTCACCACCAAGGCTTCTCTGTGGATATTATGCAGTAAAACCATTAACAACACAGATTTCAATTCAGAATGTTAAAAATTCATCAAAACGTTTTATGTGCATTTGATGCATTGAGAAGTTTAGTCACGATCAACCTGTCATGGCTTATCTCCTTGGATAAGCACTAATTTTCTCAAATGCTTTGGTCTGTTTGAATGTCAGGAGCCTGGGCCCTAAATTTCCTTTGAACTCATCCTTTGAACTTTTAGGTTTAGTTCTATTTATTCAAGTAAAGTTTAAAAAAAAATTATTTTGGAGTAAATTAGATAAAGCAGATGCTGATTTCTTTCCTTTTTAGTTTTTCATGGTACTACATGTATTAGTTCTGACTTTGTTATTCATCTAACCCTGTATCATTAAATTAAGTAAATGTGCTGGTGTAGTATGTTTATCAATTAACTTAATCGATTAATAAAAAACTTAAAAAACAAAACAGAACATGTAATTAATAGCCATAGCTTATGTGTTAGCTGATAACAATCACACAAACAAAATAAGAATAAATCAATTAACTCATCTAGCTTCCATAAAAACCATGTAAAATTGCTTAGTTATTAATGCATTAAAAAGGTTAAAATTTAGCATTGAATTTTCATAAATAAGTAAAAATAGAGACTTATAGCAAGAATTAAGATGCTGATTTATAACAATGGTTTGAGCTAAGGATAAACCAGATGAATAATGAGCCCATTTATTAATATAATATCAGTCATTTTCCCGTTATTAACTACTTAAGAACCCTAGACTTTGATTCCTGCAAAAAGGGACCAATACTTGAGAATGCCCATATATCACGAACGTGCACAATATACATTTATTAAAGAACACATCATGGGAAACTCTGCCCCTAGGGTCCAGTGCTTAACAATAGCATAGCAGATTCCATTAGAGAGAATAATCGTCTGCGAATAATTATCTGTGGCTTGACATTCTACCTCCGGACCTGAAGATAACCTCTGCAGACATGGCTTTCCCCTTAGATTTATTCTTCCTTCATTTCCTCCTGGCTTTGTCTATTCAGTCCAGGCTGGCAGTGTTTCTACTGGTAAAACATTCTCAAAAATCTTGTTGGTCTCTGTGCAATTCATGGGGATCCAAGACATCATACAAGATGGTCTTCCACAGATCTTTCGTGGATAACCCCATCTTTATTCCTGACTTCTGCTGAGATAGTTGCTTGGATCCACTCTAGTGTCTAATATCATGTTCTTCTTTTTCTCCTATGATGTCATCAAATCACCTCTAATGTCCATATTTCTACCAACTATGTCTTTCAGGAAATCCAGTCTTTTTCTATCATGTGTCTCGAAATTCTTCTAGCCTTTACTTATTACCCAATTCCAAAACCAATTTTTAAGTATTTGTTACAGCAGTACCGACTTCTCAGTACCAAATTAAAACTAGTTTCCTAGGGCTCTGTAACAAAGTACCATGAACTGGGTAGTTTAAAACAGAAATTTATCCTTCCACAGTTATGAAGCCTAGAAGTCTAAAATCAAGGTGTCAACAAGGTTGTGCTCCCTCTGAAGGAAGCCCTCTCGTCTCTTTCTGGCTTCTGGTGGTTACTGGCAATCTTTGGCATTCCTTGGCTTAGAGGTACATCACTCTAATCTCTGCCTGTCATATGGCTTTCTTCCTCTGTCTCTCCACATGGCCTTCTTATAAGGACACTACTCATTGGATTTAGGACCCATCCTAATCCAGTAAGATCTTATCTTAATTACATCAGTAAAGACTCTTATTTCCAAATAAGATAATATAGGTGGATATAATATGAATTTCAAACATATTTGTCTAACTATGCACAATATCAAAACTATTCATTGTATTCTAATTAGCAGTAAAGTGAATCAATTGTCACTGTGTATCATAGATGCTTACAAAGGAAATTAATTCAATTTTCCTAAAGAAAAGTGAATTTCACATGTATAGTTAAATTAACTTTCCTATCTTTAGGATTATATTTTTTACCTCTTAGTTGGGTCAATTTTCTTAATCTGCTGTAGAAAGACCCAATCTAGGAAAAAAAAAAAAGAGAGCAAAGGTGTTTCTTACTTTTGTTTTTTGTTTCTTTTACTCTTCTCTCACTGTTCCCTGCTCATCTCTCCTCTCTCTCAGAGGCTGTCATATTTGTGATTCTCTATCCCCTTTCATACTTATATTTGGGAAAATTCCTAGCTTCTAAGTTCTGCCTACCTAAATTAAAATTCCCAGCCCCCTTACCAATTCTCTTTAACAATGTATCAGAAATTCTAGCAAGGTAAGGAAAAAAGGCATGAAATCAAAAAGAAAAAAGTAAAATTGTTTGTTTTCACAGATGACATGATCATCAATAATGAAAAACATATGGAATTGACAAAAAGCTACTAGAATAGGTAAGTTAGAAAAGTTACAGGATACAAACTCAATATACAAAAATCAATTGTACTTCTATACACTAGCGGTAAAAAAACAGAAATTGAAATTAAAATAAAAAACAATGCCATTTATCATAGCATCAAAGATATAAAATGCTTAGGAATAAATTTGACAAAATTTATACGAGACATATATGCTGAAAACTACAAAGTATTGTTGAGAGAAACTAAAGAAAGCCTAAATCAACAGAGAGGTGTTATTGTATTCATGGATCAGAAGACTAAATATTATTAAGATGTCATTTACCTGCAAGTTGAGCCATATATTCAATGGAATCAGAATTAAAATTTCAGCAGGCTTTTGTAAAAATCGACAAGCTGATTCTAAAAATTGTACGGAAATTCAAAAGACCTAGAAGAGCCACACACACACATACAAACACACACACACAATATGAAAAGAATAAAGTTGGAGTACTAACATCACCTGATTTTAATATTTATTATAAAGCTATAGTAATCAAGACATTGTGTTATTGGTATGAAAATAGACATATTGTTCAGTGGAATAAAACAGAGAGTCCACAAACAGACGCAAATAGGTTGGGTCAAATGACTTTTGACAAATATGCTAAGGAAACTCAGGCGAAGAATGATCTTTTCAACAAATGGTTCTGGAACAATTGAATATCTATGCAAAAGAATGAACTTCTACTCTGATCTCACACTACATAAAAAAATTAACTTAAATGGATCATAGACCTAAATGTAAAAGCTAACATTATAAAATTTCTAGATAAAATTACAAGAAAAAATGTTAGTTAATTTGGGTTTGGCAAAGATTTTATAAATACACAAAAACCACATACTACAGAAGGAAAAAATCAATAGGTTGGACCTCATCGAAATCAAAAACTTTTACTCTTTGAAACAATACTAGGAAAATGAAAAAAAAAGCTGAAGAATGAGAGAATATATTTGTAAAGCATTTATCTGACAAAGGACTTGTCCCTAGAATATATAAAGAAGTCTTACTACTTAGATAAATGAAGACAAACTAACTAAATTAAAATGGGCAAAAGATCTAAACAGACATTAAAGAAGATATGTAAATGGCAATTAAACATATGGAAATATGCTTAAAATTACTAGTCAATAAGGAAATGTAAATTAAAACTATAATAAACTTCCAATAAAATTGTTAAAATTAATGACTGAGCATGTCAGGTGTTGATGAGAATTTGGAGTTACTGGAACTCTCACAGACTGCTCATGCTAATGTAAAATGGTATAGCCATTTTGGAAAACAATTTGGCAATTTCTTAAAAAGTAAAACAGACACCTACTATTTGACCAAGTCATTCCACTTCTAGGTATTTACCTGAAATGTGAAAGCATATGTCTAATGAAAGTATGTGTCCGCACAATGACTTGCACATGAATACCCACAGGAGGTTTATTTATAACAGCTCCAAATTGAAAATATCCCAAATATCTATCAACAGATAATGAATAAATGTAATATGCTAAATCCATACAATGAAATACTATTGAGAAATAAAAAGGAATGAACTACTGATACATATAATCACATAGATTAATCTAAAAAATTATTATGTTGAGTAAAAGTCAGACAAAAAAGAATACATACAACATGATTCCATTTATATAAATGAAACTGAAAAATGAAAATCTGAAAATGAAAACTAAAGTAAAGCAAGAGAAAATGGATCCATAATTGCCTGGAACAGGGAAGTACAAGAGAGGTGGAAAGAATTACACAGGGTATGAAGAGATTTTAGGGGCTAGGAGCAGATTCATGATCTTTTTACAGTAATGGTTTCGCAGGTGTATATACATGGTCAAACTTATGAAATGATACACCTGAACTATTTCCACTTTATTGCATATCAAGTAGAACTTACTAAAGTTGAAAAATTATAAAAACTGAAGGAAAAATAAGCAAATTTTTTAAATGATGAGAATATTTCAACTTTTTGTTAAAGATGAGAACTGAGATGATGTTTACATTCATGATTTCACACTTGTAAAGCGTTTAGAACAGCCCCACTTAGCATTCAATACAAATAGTTATATTATTATACTTATTATTTTAAAAAGTCCTCAGATACTTTTGGTCTAGGACACAGACCATCTGAACAAGGCTTCAATTCAGAAATGAGCAACACAACCGAATAACTTCCATTTTGCTGGCTTGTGTTGGAGTTGTCCTGCTTTTGGGGACATTAGTGGTTGCCAGGATGAACTCCTGACAAAGAAGTTGTATCAGGGATGGTGATGGTGCAGTAGCAGTTTTCTTCTCAGACTACTTCTCAGGCATGTTTTAACTTTAGATCATTAGCCTCAAGTCTTGTTTCTCCAGCTTTCCCAAAAGTTCTGTGTTACCTAATACAGTATACTTTAATACATCAATTTCCTGCTTAACATAGTGAGAGTGTGTTCTATTGATTGCAACCAAACACAATGACCAATATAACTGCTAAGACAAAAACTGCAAAAATTAAACAAACTTTTTTTTTTTAGAAAAATTGGAATTTCTTTTTCCTCTTTTTGTTTTTTGGTTTTTTGGTTTTTTTTTTTTTTTGGAGAGAGGGGTTCTTAACCTAATTAGCTAAACATTTAATCCACAGGCTAGAAGACATTTATATAGTCCACACTCGCTCTTTTTTAGTTTTTCATTATTGCTTTACATGGAAACCTTTATTTAGATTAAAAAAAAGTATGGGGGTGGCACACTCACAGGATTTTCCATGAAAATTTTGAGGTTAATGAAGACATAAATAACATAAATGATGACAATTTTGATACTTTCCATTGCTGCTTTAAGAGAACGTTGGATGCACAAGTTTTAGCCACAGAAATCACACAAGAAAAAAAATGAAAGGTATCCAAATTAAAAAGGAAATAAAACTGTCTCTTTTTTTGCGGATTACATGATACTATACATAAAGAACCCTAAAGATTCTACCAAAAAACTTAGAACTGATAAATTCAGTAAAGTACCAGGATAAAAAATTAATATTCAGAAATTGGTTGCATCTTTATACACCAATAACAAACTATCATGAAGAGAAATTAAGGAGACAATCCCATTTAGAATTACATAAAGAAAAGAAAACAGGAATGTTTTCCAAAGGGGTACATCATTTGGAATGCCACCAGCAATATATGAGGGTTCCAATTTTTCACATTCTTACCAACACTTGTTATTATTTGTCATTTTGATTATAACCATCTGTGTAGGTATAAATTAATATCTTGTTTGTTGTGTTTTAGATTTGCATTTCCCTGGTAGCGAATGATGTTGAAAATCTTTTAGTGTAATTAATAGCCATTTGTATATCATTTTTGGATAATGTTTATTCAGATGATTGGCCTATTTTTAAATTGTGTTATTTGCCTTTTTATTATTGAGTTGTAAGAGTTCTTTGTGGATTCTAGATATAAGTCCTTTATCAAATATACAATTTGCAAATAAAAAAGGTATCTTCTTTTACCAAAGAGGTAAAAGACCTATATTTGGAAAATTATAAGATGAAGAAAGAAGTTGAAGAAAATACAAATAAATAGAAGTATATACTGTGCTCATATATAGGAAGAATTAATATCATTAAAATGTCTGTACTACCCAAAACTATCTATAGATTCAATGCAACTCCTATCAAAATACCAATGGCATTTTTCACAGAACTAGAACAAATAATCCTAAATATATATGGAACCATAGCAGACCCCAAATAGCCACAGCAATCTTGAGAAAGAAAAATAAAGTTGGAGGTATCATGCTACTTGATATCAAACTCTACTCCAAGGGTATAGTAATCCAAATAGCATGGTACTGGCATAAAAACAGACACATAGATCAATGGAACTGAACAGAGAACCCAGAAATAGATCCACCTCTATATGGTCATTTAATCTATGACAAAGGAGGCAAAAATATATGATGGGGTAAAGACAGTCTATTTAACAAATGATGTTGGGAAAACTGGACAGATACATGGGAAAAATGAAACCGGACCACCGTCTTACATCATATACAAGAATAAACTAAAAATAGATTAAAGATTTAAATGTAAGACCCCAAACCATAAAACTCCGAGAGGAACACACAGCTAGTAAACTTTTCGATATTGCTTTTCATAATATTTTTTTTTCTGATATATCTTCTCAAGCAAAAACAAAAGAAAAAAACAAAGTAGTTTGATGGGACTACAAAAAACTTAAAAGTTTTTGCACAGCGAAGGAAATCATCAACAAAAAGAAAAGACAACCTAATGAATGGGAGGAGATACTCACCAATGATACATCTGATAAAGGGTTAATATCCAAAATTTATAAAGAACTCATACGATTCAATAGCAAAAAAAAAAAAAAAAAATCAAATTTAAAAATGGGCAGAGTACATGAATAAATATTTCTCCAAAGAAGACATACAGATGGCCAATAGACATATGAAAAGATGCTCAACATCACTAATCATCACTAATCATCAGTGCAAATTAAAACTACAATGAGATATCACTCACACCTGTCAGAATGATTATCATCAATCAATAAATCAAGAAACAACAACCGTTAGTGAGGATGTGGAGAAAAGGGAACCCTCATGCACTATTAGTGGAACTGAAAATTGATCAGCCACTCTGGAAAACAGTTTGGAGGTTCCACAAAATATTAAAAATAGAACTACCTTATGACACAGCAATTCTGAATATTTGAAAACACTAATTCAAAAAATATGAACCCCTAGTGAGGATGTGCAGTGTTATTTACAATAGCCAAGCTATGGAAGCAACCTAAGTTCCCATCAACAGACAATTTGATAAAGAAGAGGTGGTACATATATACAACGGAATATTACTCAGCCATAAAAAATGAAATCTTACCATTTGTGACAACATGGATGGACCTAGAGGGTATTATGCTAAGTGAAATAAGTCAGACAGATACCATATGACCTCACTTACATGTGGAATCTAAGGAACTAAATAAATTAACAAACAAAACAGAAACACTCACAGATGCATAGAACAAACTAATGGTTGCCAAATGGGAGAGGGTTTAGGGGACCTGGTGAAAAGGTGAGGGGATTAAGAAGTACAAATTGGTTACCAAATAGTCATGAGAATGTAGCACATAGGGAATATAGTCAATAATATTGAAATAGCTATGTATAGTGCCAGGTAGGTACTAGACTAATTGGGGGGATTGCTTTGTAAATTATATAAATGTCTAACCCCTATGCTGCACACCTGAAACTAATATAAAATATTGAATGTCAACTATAATTGAAAAATAATAAAAAATAATAATGCAGCTATGAACATTTAAGTTTTTTTATGGATATATGTGTCCATTTCTCTTGAGTTTATCTAGCAGAATTGCTGGGTCATGTGATGCCTCTATGTTTTACCTTTTGAGGAACTGCCAGAATGTTTTCCAAAGGGGTACATCGTTTGGAATGCTACCAGCAATGTATGAGGGTTCCAATTTTCCACATTCTTACCAACACTTGTAATTGTCATTTTGATTATAACCATCTGTGTAGGTATAAATTAATATCTTGTTTGTTGTTTTAGATTTGCATTTCCCTGGTAGCAAATGATGTTGAAAATCTCTTAGTGTAATTAATAGCCATTTGTATATCATTTTTGGATAATGTTTATTCAGATGATTGGTCTATTTTTAAATTGTGTTATTTGCCTTTTTATTATTGAGTTGTAAGAGTACTTTATGGATTCTAGGTACAAGTCCTTTATCGAATAAATAATTTGCAAATAAAAAAGGGTAACACTGAATGTGATCAGTCTGTTGAACATTACATACTAATTTTTATGCAAATGAGTTTTCACTCTATTGAGAATTTTTGCTGGAAGAGGTAACATGATTTTCAGATCAAATTGTCATTTTAATGACGATGCCACTGGGTAACAAAGCACCTTTAGCAGAAGGTAGAGCTATATGTATTGAAACAGAAAAAGCATCTGTGACAAGTTTTTAAGGAAAAGAAGCAAGATAAAGAGTAATGTTGATAGTTTAATCCCATTTGTGTTTGTATCTGTGTGTGTGTGTGTGTGTGTATACATATAAAATATAATATCCCATTATATATATACTTTTTATTATTTGTTCATTAGAGAAATTGAACCAGAGAGAGTCTGGCACACCAGGCACAGTGAAAGACAGGAGTGAAGTGCTCATTGAAAACAGAAAAAACTGAATAGAAGTTTTTACAGTGGAAAGTAAGAAGCCTTCTCAACTTCCTCTGCTACAAAGCTCCAATAATGCTCACTGCCGGGTGTATATACGCCAAATGGAAGATTAGGGACCAGCTCCTGAGAAAAGATCTGTGGATACTGATATTTGGGGAGTTTCCTAAAGAAAAGTCTGAATTTCTGATTAATTATCCTAGAGGAAAGTGTGTTGGCCAATAGGGCTTATAGTTAGCTTTTTGTCGTTACGCTCAAATATTTGGAGACAGATTGCTAGACATTTGAGAACAAAACAACCTCATTCATTCACTCACTCACTCGCTCATTCACTCAGGAACTCAGAAGAAAAAGGAATTAAGAATCAAGAAAATAAAACAAATCACTTTTTAATATGTTATGACAGATGAGATTCATAAAACCAGAACAGAATACTTAAAAAGAACACTCAGAAAAGAACTCTTGGAAACTCTTTAAAAAAAAAGTGATAGAAATATTTTAATAGTTAGTTGAAGGCTGAGAATTCTACCAGAAAATAGGATGACAAAAGAATGTATAGTAGGAGATAAATGAAAGAAGTTTAAAAGTTAAAAAAGAGACAACAGAGAAAATGGTGTGGTAGAAATTGCAAAAGAATAAGAAGTGAAGGTCCTAAGTCTAAAGATGGGAAATTGCCTCTGAGTGCCCAGCAAAATGAACAACAACAAAAAGACTCACATGAAAAGACATCATTGTGAAATTTCAGAACACTGGGAATAAAGAAGAGGTCCAAAGTGCTTCAAAGAGAGAACAAACATCATATAAAAAGGTCGAGAGTGAGAACAGGATCTGAATTTTGGGTAGTAACATTGGAAGGTAGAAGACAATGGTGAAATGAATTCAAAATTCTGAGGAAACTTTTTGTTTTTAAGCCATTATTTATTTTTTCACTAAATTTATTGGGGGTGATATTGGTTAATAAAATTATGGTTTTAAGTGAACAATTTAATAATACGTCGTATGTATATTGCATTGTGTGTTCACTACCCAAAGTTAAATTTCCTTCCATCACTGTATATTTGACCTCCTTCACCCTTATCTACCTCCCTCTTTCCCCCATTCCCTTTATCACCAAGCTTTATATTACAGTAACCACTAAACTGTTGTCTGTGGCTGAGTTTTCATTTGTCTTGTTCGTTTGTTGCTTTCAGTTTTATATTGTTTCCCACATGAGTGAAATCATGTGGTTCTCAACTTTTTTTTGTCTGACTTATTTTGCTTAGCATGATAATCACAAGATCTATCCACGTTGTCACAAATTGTTGCTTAGCATGATAATCACAAGATCTATCCATGTTGTCACAAATTGAAGTACTTCATCTTTTCTTAAGGCTGAGTAATGTTCCACTGTACATATATATCATATCTTCTTTATCTAATCATCTATTGAAGGGCACTTCAGTTGTTTCCATGTGTTGGTAACCATGAAAAATGCTGCAGTGAAAAACTGGGGTGCATACATCTTTAAAGATAAACGTTGTCTATCTTTTTGGGTAGATAGCCAGAGGAGGGACTGCTGGGTCATATGGTAATTCTATTCTTAATTCTTTGAGAAACCTCCATACTGTTATCCACACTGGTTGAACCAATTTACATTCCCACCAGCAGTGTATGAGGGCTCTTTTCCCCACGACTTCTCCAAAATTTGTTATTACTTGTTCTGCTGATGATAGCCATTCGAACAGGTATGAGGTAGTATTTCATTGTGGTTTTGATTTGCATTTCTCTAATAGCTAGCAAAGTTGAGCATCTTTTCATGTCTGCTGGCCATTCGTATGTCTTCTTCAAGTGTCTGTTCAGATCCTCTGCCCATTTTTTAATTGGATTGTTTGTTTTTTTGTTGTTGAGTTGCATGAGTTCTTTTCATATTTGAGATATTAGTGAGGAAATATTTCGAACTAGAATTATTCAATCAGAAAACTATCAGTTAAGTGTAAAGAGGCAATAAAGAATTTTATGGTATGCAAAGTCTGAAAAAACTTACTTTCCATGTCCCCTTTCCCAGGAAGCTACTGGTGGATGTGCTTAAGAACAGGGCAAGAGTGAACCAGAGGAATATACGGGATACAGGAAATTGTGGATCAAATGAGAGAGAGAGCTAAAGGGAATCCCTTAGAAGAAGTTAAGGGGAAATATATGAATACTGAGAGCCACTAGTACAGACAAGTGCAGGATAGAAAGTTGCAGCAGGTCTGTCTTCAATAAACACGATGAATTTGGTAAGTTGATAATATGACAAATGTTGATTAATGAGATTTTACATCTCCTTTAAAGAGTTCGGAAGAATTAGAGAAAGGTACCTAGAAAATTAAGCAAACAAACAAAAATATGATATGAATATTAACCTCAAGAAAAACAACACTAAAAGCTATTAGAAAGGAAATGTAATCATAGTTTTCTATTTGGCTAATCATGGCATCTGACTGAAAGAGACAACACAGACCTGTCAGAAAATGAGCTTTGCATCAGCCCAAGAGTTAATACTGCCACAGATCCCCACACATGAACCTTCTGTCCTCTTTCAGTAGCTGGTAGTCAAATGTCCTGATTAACTAGACATCTTTGTGAGTCAACTGATATTTGAAATTCAGCATTTTAGGCATATTGATGTACAATGTGTGAGAGTATGGGTCGTATGCAAGGCGATTATTGTCTGAAAGTTGGGATTATCTGTAATAATAATACTAACATTTATAGAGCTCTTACTGCATGCCAAGTGCTTTCCTTGGTATTTTTCCGTGGATAAACCTTATCTATTATCAGCTTCATTTTACAGATGAAGAAATTGAGATTTGAAGAGGCTAGGCAACTTTCCCAGAGTGATGGGGCTCAGATTAGAAAGTAGGCAGTGAGGTTTCGGAATCTGTGCTCTTGACTACTGCTCTCTTCTGCCAGAATGCATATTTAAAGAAATGCTGAAGGGGACAGAAACTGGGGAAATCAAGGAGGAAAGAAGGCTCTTCTGGTAGAGGTGGTGGTAGAATTAAGTGTTCTTTATGACAGATAGCAGGAGTCAGGAGGGATAGGAGCCTGACTTGTCAGTCCACTAAAAAAAATTGAGAATTGAAGTGATTTTATTAATGATTCATTTAACTTAGAGAGAGATGCTGATAAACTCCTTTACTGATGAGGGCAAGAACATTGGCATTAAAATGGATCATTCTTCTGAGACTCTCACTTTAATCCTTTCATATCTTTTACTATCATTTCTTTCACTTCTCATTCCCTTTATCACCAGGCTTTATATTACAAGCAGAGAAACCCAGGCCTGGCTTCTCGTTTGAACTTTCCTTCACTTATATTTGCCCCCGAGGAGTCTTGGCAAGTAGGCAAGGTGATGGCAACCTGGAGGCAAAGAAGACCTGGCTCCCCCTCCCACCCACGGACTCATTAAATATGGTGCAGTTCCTACCAAGAGGGCTGGGGGTGGAGGCTGTGTGGGCAAAAGACACAGCTTCCAAATGTTCTTGTAAATATTCATAAAAACATGTCAGTGTTGCTAAACCCACAGAAAACGATAATCATCCGTCCCCCTACACCCTGCATCTTTTTGCTGTTAATCCTTTTGTCCGCCTTGAATTCCTTCCCACAATTGCTTCTCCCCCTATCCTTCTGTTTTTGAATTGCTGCCAGCAACCCTAGCCTTTGCTGCCTGTCATGCAAGTCTGTGGTACCCTCTTAAAAGCAGTGGTCCTCTACCGTCAGGAAGGGATATGAATGACACACACCATACTTGGGATGTTGCTTCCTCTCATCTCGAATTCTTGTTCTTGGGGAACACAACAATTATTCTGCCCAGGAACTGATGGGGATTTCTGAACAACCTGGCACATCTGAAACATTTTTCTGACTCACTGAGCTGGCATATACTGCTAGATCAGCACTGGCCCTGTTCCACACAGCCTGTCACCAACAGTGGGTGTTGTTGTAAGCACTAGTTTTGATTGTGGCAAGATGGGCTCTGTGACTCTCCTCTTGTTCTGTTGAGTTCAGAAAAGGCATCTGGTCTCCATTCACATTATATTTGAAAAGAGTCCAAAACCAAAATGAATGTTGCTAATAAAGAACTGTAAGGGAAAAACATGTTGAGGACTACTGAGTGTATTCAACCATATCAAGCTTTGGAGCAAGAAGAGGGGGAGAAGAGTGAATCACTGGGTTGGATCACCGATTGAAGGGTGAGAACTCTGGGCTCTGTTCCTGGGTTTGTCCATGAACTTTACCTCAGATTGCCTTCCTTAAATTGAGGATGCTCAGAAACTGCTTTATGATACAGAAGAGACTGCATATGACCTTGCATATGGTTAACTCTGCTGTTGGTCAACTAAGTTTCAAATGAGCTAGTATTAATTGAACAACCACTCTGTGCCTAAGCCAATGGCTGCCAGCTTTAGCTCCCACATTATCTTCACTGGTTCCTTCTCTCCAAATTCTTTGATCTGGATAATCAGCATGTCCTCCACCTCTTGTTTAGTACATTCAAAATCGGTCTATGCCCATCTCCCTTTTATTTTTCACAGGCATATCTCCTGCATTTCCGATTCTCTCTTGGTCTCAAAAGACCTAAGCAGCATAGAAAGAGAGTTTATTTCTAAATGAAATTGGCCAGAGTAGGTTGAAAAATGTTAATACACATCAACCTAAATTGAACTAAGTATCAATAAAGTCTCCATTGAACAGTGATTATTTCCTGGGGTATCTTCTAAAAATGAACTATCTGCAAAATATACATATACTGAGGTAACTGAATGATGAAACTTTTAAAAGAATATCTTAAGTTTTATGATAATTACTACAGTTAAAATTCCTCTTTCAAATAACATTTAGCTAAAATAAAATGATAAATTCCAGATCACCTTAGATTATCTTGATAAATTCATATTGTCTGTATGTGAAAGATTGCCTGTCTTTATGTTATTAATATAGAGGGCATATGCCTCACTCATTAAAATGTCACATCGATAGGAAGCAAATATTTCCATTGGATATTTTTAACTGCCTTGTCCAGAGAAAATTCGTACTATTTAAAATTTTGCAAAAATATTATCATGTGGGGTATCTATATGTTAAATTGTTTAGTTTTAGCCCATGACTCTAAGACCTTAACCACTCTAAAAAATGAATACAAAGTAAATAAATAAACAAAAACTACAAATAATCTGTTGTTCTTGGTGAGTTATTTTCTTCCTCTACCCCCCATCTTAAATATTGACGGCCCTTTGAGCCCTCTCTTCTTATTGTCTGTACCCAAATTAGTTCCTCACAATATTCACTATACTTCACTGTTATTTCACTGTCCTTCCTCCTATTGTAAACTTTGTGAGGTCAGGATTATATCACCACTCTATTTTCAGTGCTAGCACCATGCTAAGTTTGTGCTTAATAGATATTAGCTGAGTGAATGAATAGTTGATTGAGTCTGAGAATCCTTTACAGAAAGGTTATATTTGAGTTGAGGCTTAAAAAAAGAGTAGGAGTATCAAGAAAGAAGTAGAGATTTTTTTTTTTTTAACATGACAGGTGATTGAGAGGTGTTTGTGGATTTTGAGCAGATGAGCCACATACTGAGGTATGAATATTAGATCACTCTAGTGGCAACGTGGGGGATAGATCAGAGGAGGGGATTCAGGGCAACTGATACAAGAACAGTGTTAGCAAATAAGGAGATGGCCACAGATGAAGGAAAAGGGAATAAATGGCTTAAGGCATAATTAGAAGACTGAACCAACAAGCCTTAAAGAGGGATGGTTATAGGGGCTGAGGGAGAAAGAGGAATCTTGGATGCCTTGGATTCCTTCACCAGCATAGGAAGCACAGAAAGATATTTGGGAGAAAAGTTTAGTTTTGGACTGAATGAGTTTTAGGTTCTTAGGTGTTTCATTATGGGTATAGAAGTTTGATTACATTTTAAATTCTAGGAGTTCAGGAACCATGTCAGTTTAATCACATAGTTCATCCTAATGTTGGTGCTTGATAAATTCTTTTGAATGGTATTTAATGGAATACCACATTGTCGATACTGCATTGCCATTCCATCTTGGGAACCCCTTTACACAAAGCCCATGTGTTTGTTTACTTACCCCTGTGGGGCTTTATGACTACGTTGCCCTTTAGATGAACATTATCTATTTTTGCAGATGCTGTTTCAAAATTGATTAGTTCTCCGACCCGCCTACTGAAATCATCCAACCTATTGAAGAAACAGAATGGGATGTGGATTATAGGGTTTCAGATAACACCAAGTCCCTGTTGAAAGGTATGTTATTTCATCGCTTTGTTCTGCTTTTGGAAAAGTGTAGCTGTGTTTTCTTTTCTCCAACTGTATAGGTCACAGCAATTTTTTTTTCCACTGGGAATTACAAGCTATACGGAAGATTTCCAGAGTAGAATCACAGCTTCACACAAATGTTAAATACAACTAATCAGGGGCTGGAAGGTACACAGAGGGTAATTAATAGGTTATATTTGGGTTAGTACTAAGGTCATTCATGAGATATTACCGAAAAAAAAAAAAAAAACCCACCAAAATCCCAGATCTTCTGCCTTTCTGTTGGGAAAAATACAATATATTCATTTTGTGCACTATAGTATATGAACTAAAATGGATTAAAAGCATTTTGGGTAATTTCATTTGCATATGTATCTGTGTATATAAGATGATTTTAAAGAGTAAACTGAAACATGGTACTGTATTCATAATTAGAATATTAAACTTGGTAACAAATTGTGTAAATTTGCCCAATATACTATAACTACTGCCAGAGGTGACAAAAGGGGATTCTCATTCTTGGCTTAGTATGCTTTCTGCTAACTAAAGAGTCATTCATTTGGTAGTCTTAAAGTCTTCACTTTACAGCTATAACTAATGAATTCATAATAACAGAACATGTTTATAGTGGATCTTAGTTCCCATGTGTGGGCTTTTTGGGGCTTTCCTGACTACTATGAACACCAAATGAAATAGTATTAATTCTAAGTGTGAATGAAGGATAGATATTTAGGAATCACTGATGACAGTGAAGGTGATCAAACTGGTGAATTATAGGAATGGATTAAAAACAAAGGCCATTAAAATCTCTTCTTCACACACTCATACAAGTTGATCTCATCTATACCCATTGTTATAACCACCACTGTCATGGAAACAGATTTCTCCCAACTTTGTCCCTCTCTCCAGGTTAGGCCTGCTCTCTTTAACTCCAGATCCACAAATCCAATTGCCTTCTATATCAATTTCTGTCTAAATCCATAACTGTACCAAAATTGTTATCTATATGTCAATATATTTGCACTATTCCCATCTGCTTCTTTGGGGTTCTTAGGCCATCATTTGTAGCCATCCTCCTCATCCTCCACCTCTCTATTGCCTCATTCCCCTTAACCTATAGACATGTACAAGTTTCTCTGATGTTAAACAAACAAAAACCATTCTTCAGATGCAACAGAACTCACCATTTCTCTACACCATCTGTGGTTAACTGCTTTTTTGTCCTTCAAAACTCAGCTCAGTTGTACTCCTCACCCCTAATCTTAGTTTGTGCAAGCATGTCATCTTGAATATTTATCAAACACTTCACATTTAATAGTTAACTATTTATTTGCTTGTCTTCTCTACTAGACTGTAAGCTTCTTGAGTGTAGGAACTGGTATTATATCATTACTTCCAGCAGTTAATTAATTAAATAGTGAGTATAAATGTCAAAATATAATCTCAAGTCTGGACGTTCTTTTTATTTTCCTAAAATTTCTATTTTTAGCTCTCATTTTGTCAGAAACAAAATTTAATCAACCAGGTTTCCTTAATTCCCATCCCACAACCCCAGAGGGCTGTGCGTAGACTCCAGGAAGGATATGAAATACTGATGCTGGTGGGGGTGGGGCATGGGATACATTTGGTCCCAAGTTGCCCAGGCTGCATCCCTGAGACTCCCCATTTCTGCCCGGTCTCCATTTGCTGTACATTCAAATGTTTACACCCTTCTGATCTAGACCACAAATCACTCTGACTTGGCTTTCTCTAGAATACTTCTATCTCATGTAACTGGAATTTCTTTCATTCCCTCACTTCCTTGAGATTAAAACAGAAGTTGAGCTGGAGTAGGACCTCTTCTCAGGAAATATCAATGTCTTCGCTGTCTCTCCCCTACATTCCACCTACCCCTGCAAAGAATGTTTTTAGATCAAACTGATTTTGATCTTTGCTTCAAAATATGTTGGCATAAATTTCATGCTCCGAGTCTTTCAAGTATTAGGGTTTTGAAACCCCACATCCTAGTGTATTAGTTCTGCTGCTTTCTACTGCAAAAAAAAAAAAAAAAAAAAAAAAAAAAAGAAAGAAAAGAAACCTAACTAAAAAAAGAATACCTAACTACTAGAAATAGAATACCTAACTTAATGATCTCATGTAAGGGGAGATTCAGGAGTAGGAGACAGTTTTGGGTTGGTTCATGGAATGGCAATGTTGATGATGACTCAGGCTATTTCCTTCTCTCTGCTCCCCTACTCTCTACATGTTGGCTTAATTCTCAAAATTATCTCCTCATGGTTTCAAGATGATTGCCTCTCTCTTCATTAGGGAGGAATATATATTATATTACACTTTTAGGATAAAAAAATAAGATATTGCAAGATCAAGTCATTTATGGAGTGATAGTGTGTAAAATGTTTCCCACCCTAGCAAACAGGAAAATTAAATGATCAGGGCAACTTCAATATAACAAGACATTGGCATAAAAATCATTTCTATATTTGTACCAATTTGGAAGCCATGTATGAAGGATGTTATTTAGTTGGCTTATATAAAACATCTTTACAAAATACATATAATAATCAGTTGCTATATATGCTGTGTATATCAGTAATATATCATAATCAACAAAATCACCAAAGAAAAATAAAAAGGGAGGGTAAGAACTTGTCCAATATATAACCCCAATGCCTAACACATTAGAAACTCATGATTCCATGTGAAGGTTCAAATGTTATGCTTTAGCTTAATGATAGTACACTGGTTTTCTAATAAAACTTTTTCTGCACCCTCATCAGCTTACTTTGCTTATGATAAGCTTGTCCCCACTTTGGCTTACTTACAAAGTATTTTATTTCCATCTTTTAAGTTTCTTAGACTCATCTTTACCTCTCTAATGATCAACCTATAGCTTGACAAGCCAGGTCCTGTAGCAGCCAAGAATCAAAGTATCTGGTCTCTTTTCATAATCACATTGAATCCCTGGCTAGCTATATATTTTACTCCAGAAGGAGGAGATTGTTTATATCTGGCTCTCTTCCTTCCTTAGTTTGCATTATAACCAGAAAATTATGCATTCTTGAGTTGAACCAGCTAACAAAATAACAAATGAGTAATGATACTTGGCTCTTGTTTTCTCTTTTTAATTTTAAAGGACATAACGTGTTATCTCAGAGAATGTCAGTTTGCTGATTCAAATTTGGTCATGTGGTTGAATCCAGTTGCCCTTTATAATTCTACTTTTTATATATTTCAAATTTCTTTTACTTTCCAAATAGCATAAATGAATGCATTTTCAAGGCCAAAACTAGAATCTTTGCTTAGATTCTTGTTGAAAACTATTCCAGTCTCGGAATGAGCTTCTGTAGGCCATGACCTTTTTCTTTCCATGGTTCGGAACTTTAAAATCTGGTGCAGGTGGGAACCCTACATATTACCTGCCAAGGAGACTATTTAGCTGAGGATTAACACAAAATGCGTGCATTTTTATTGTTTCAAAAATGAGCTCCTAATATTATCCTTTGTCAATCATCTACTTATTATTTATTAGATTTCTAAAGCACCTTTTCCCCAAAGAGCTCAATGCATCTTAAACACACGTTACAATGCACTTTAAATAGGTATTACCAAATTTGGTATTATATGTGAGAAATACTGCTAAAATTATGAATTCCAACTGTAAACTATTGAAAAAAATGAAATTTCAGCATCATTTAAAAATTATGTGTGTGTGTGTGTGTGTGTGTGTGCATTTCTCCAACCTCCCCTCCCACCGCCCCCCTTACCTATAAATACAGGCACTTAAGCGTTATTCAGTTTTCCTGTTTGCAAAGAATCTAATGTTTCCTTTGATTTCTAGAACTATAACAACAGCTGTTTCTGTCTAAATGTCAAGTGACAGGCCCAACAGGCCTTGGATATTTATTAGGTTTGACTTATAGGGGTTCCCAACGCTTTTGCAGTTAATATGCTATTTCTTTTCTTTCTGCCCTCAGTGTTGAAGCAAGACTGAGCACAAGCAAGTTGTCATCAACGAGCTCTCATCCTATCAATAGCAGAGGGAGGAGAGCATGAGGGTGATGAAAAGAATTGCGATCCCTCTCTTTTCATAACAGGAAAATAAACACATTATAATCTTTAAGTTAGACGTAATTCAAAAAATCAGAGGCAGGCAATGCCTTCCAATTTAGAGACATTTTCTTTTTTTTTTTCTTTTGCCATTCCCTCCCCAAACTACAACAATAATAAAAGAAACCCCACAATCAAAGAACCAACTCCAACCTCCCCATCCTAGAAATTCCAAATTGTGGGCTTCAGTTGCATTCTGCTCTGTTCTTTTCTTTCCTCTCTTTTTTACTCAGGTGGATTGCTTTCAGTTGGGGCAGTCTTCATTCCACATGAGCTTTGAAATCATATCCCTGGATCTGTATAGAACGGCAGTAGTTCAAAGTATTAGTAGCAGCCTTCTATAGTAATGCTGCCATTAGATCATTATGACTATTCTAAGGTTCTGCCTGTGAGCATGGCATGAATTTTATATTTAGAAATAAAATCCTCCCGGGATACCACAAAGCTGCATGCCGGCCTTGCCCCTTCTCGAAGGCCGTTAGGATTGGCTGCCCTGCGTCGGTCTTGTGTTACGCAGGAATAAGTCCTGCCGTGTTTGTTTCACATAAGAACTCCTTCAATTTGTTTATAATGATCTGAATGATATTATTAGGTGAACAAAGCCACTCAATGGTGACATTTATTAACCAGTCATATCATCTGTTTAAATCTCGTATTACATTTCAGGGAAATTGTGTGAACCTAACTCCAGCATAACTTTTCTTTGGGGACCATTGCTTTGAATTGAGTTTGAAATAAAATAGAAGAACATAGAAAGCAGGTTTTATTTCCAGGAGAGGATTTCACTTAAGAGGTTTAGACTGAGCCAGATTATGTATAGAGGCCCAAAGAAAGATGTTGGAACTCCTCAACCTAGCACTGGCTATATGTCTGTCTGCATGAGTTAGAAAGTGTGGTTTATTTTCAAAGAGGGATTTGGGAATTAGAATAAACAGTGCTGTGGAAATAGAACAGAGTCATAAGAGAATGAATGGGAGAAAACCATGTCTATAAAAATGAAGTCTTTGTGTGTGGGCTGGGAAAGTGATGGATTTGCTATGACACCTTTATGGGGATGAGTGGGCATTTGTGGGGTAATGTTCATTGTTTGGGAATAAGGAATATAGATATCAATGACTGTGGCTATGTGGGTGAATAAGAACACGGAGAAATCAGAACATGACTGAAGGACGATGGACCGTTTATGTGAAAGCAAAGGCGTCTTGCATGTGTGTATGGTTTTGAATGATGAAATGATGTACCTAAATTTTTTTTATTGTGGAAAATCTCAAATATTACCCAAGAATAAAAATGATATAATGTGCCCTCATATACTCTTTACTTAGCTTCAACAGTGAACTCATAGTCAATTTTGTTTGATCTTTACTTCTCCTCTCCCCTATTACTGCTGTATTAAAGATACCGTATCTTTACGTTCATAACTACATCTGTATGAATCTAGAGGAGACAAAGAATCTTTTAAAAATCATGGTACCATTGCCATATCTATAAAAATGAATAATTCCTTAAAAAAAGTCAGCATTCAAATTTCTGTGATTGTCTTACATTTTTTTATAGTTGGTTTGTTCAAATCAGAATGTCAAAAAGGTACACACATTATATTTGGTTATGTCTCTTAAGAATCTTTTAATATGTAAGTTAGCTCTCTACTTTTTTATCGTGATTTGTTTACAAAAACTGAGTCGTTTTCTCTATAGAGGCTCCCATGTTTTGGATTTTGTTGACTGCATCTTTTTAAATTCTCCATGAAGACTTGATCTGATTCAGTTTGATTATTTGGTAAGAATACTTTATAAGGTGTGTGTTGTACTTCCATCGAGAGGCATATAATGTTTAGTTGTCTTTAATTTTGGAGATGTTAGCAGCCACTGATGTTTATTGTTGATAGATCCATTATTTCATAAAGGATCTGCAACATAGGGTTTTCTTCATTTCTTTGCTGGAATGTGTGGATAGAGAAAAACTTTTCCTTAACAACTATTATTTCTCCCTAAGGCGCACAGTTCATACAAAAAAGATGAATTAGATGGTTGACTGTTTCTCTTTATTTAGGTGGTCTCTAATATTCACTAAAATCAATGAAGTTTGGTTCCTCTAATACCATTATGAATGCATGAATTTTAACATTTGATTAATTTTAATCCATAGCACTTATTATTTTTTCAATACTCAAGTTGTCCCATCTTTGGCTAAAAGAAGACTTTTCAAATTGGCTCCTTAGTTCTTTGACATAGTAGCTTTTGAGAATTTTCTTGCCTTTTGGCATACCTGTCCCAGGTTCAGCTTGTATATTTCCTATACAAGACCTGGAATCAATCATTGCTTTAGGAAGCTACAGTTCCTTTTAGTGGGAAATGGAAATTAAGACGTTCATTGCTTTTGGTCTGTGGTTTGTGGTTTGTGAAATGGTTTGCATTAGGGTTTGACAATATTTCTGAAGTACATCGTGTTTGTTCAACTCACATCTGTTCAATGGTGATATTTGCAATTGTATCAGGATGTTTTGTGTTGTAAGAAACAGAAAATCTGACCTAAGCGGACATGAAAAATAAGGGAATTTTCTTTTCTTCTTCTTCTTCTCTTTTTTTGTAGCTGAAAAATCCAGAGATAAAATTGGGGTCAAGTAAGCCTTCTAGTTTCTTTTTGTCTTTGCTATATCTTTCTAATATTGGCTCCATCCTGAAACTTGCTCTTTTGATAGTTCTGCGATGACCGCCACCAGCCCCAGGATTGCATGTTTCTGCATTTACACCCAGCAAAATGCATCTTTGTATTTTTCCTTCTCAGAAATAATACTAAAATTTATTCTGAATGGAAATCTTTAGTTAGGTCATGTGATCAAAGCAGAGTCAAAAACTTGTTTATTGGATAAAAGTGCTGATTGGTTTAACTTAGATTATATATTGCACTCCTGGAGTTGGAGATAAAAACAGCTGCTCTGCAACCACTCAAATCTTCAAACAAATTGGGACTGTTAGAAAGGAAGATCACAAAGGAGCCAACAAATATCTACTATTACAATACAGTATTTTTTTTTTTTTATCTATCCATCTATCAACTCAGCTATTCATGCTACCTAGGGACAATTTTAACCTTTAGGGAGGCAAAGAGCAGTAAAATATAATCTCTGGTCTCAAGAAATTTGTAGACCAGTAGAGGTAGGCATACTATCCTTACAATAATCATGAGAGAATGCTATACAGGGTACAGTTGGGTCCAAGAGATGAAGTAATCATTTCTACTTGGAGAGAACTCTTTCCAATGCAAATATTTCATGATTCTGTGATGACTTTATGATAGATTTGTTATCTTCCTTGGAAGACTCAAACACTGAAAGATTATGAAAACAATATTCCTTTTCCAGATTCATCCAGAAAATTCTTTCATATCTATAGCAATTCTTTCATATCTATAGTATCAGCACTAAGAACTAATCTCTGGAATTCTTTTCCCATATGGCCAAAAGGGATAGACTATTTAATAGTCTTCCAGAGATGAAAGAAACTTATGTTGTTAGTGTAAAGTTGTCTTTCTGAGCTGGTTCAGATATCATTGGGGTGTTACATGTTTTGTAATTTATAAGAAAACAAGATACCAAATCCTGATTGTTCCTTTGGGCATTTCACAAACCATTTATTTGGGTGCCACATTCTGGACTACAATATTAAACTTCTCTACTACATGAGTTACAACAGAATAAAACTGGTAAGTGTATACCTCTTAAATCCTATCTAGGTAAGTTTTAAAGATCAAAAGGAGTCCCCTGCAGGGAAGTTCCACAGCAAAATCTTTGGGTATGAAGGTCACAGTGATGTGAAGATCATCAGTTGAAAAATAAATTAAAAATAGCCTGAACTAACTGAGTATAGGTGATATGACAAGGGATCCATTGAGTAATTTAAAATCAAATATACCTCCAATTTCTTTAAATACCCTTTTGAATGGCTCTAATGATGGTTACCTTTTTTATTTTGTCAGCTGGAGTGAGAGTCTAATAAATTATAGCTTACTCTATAAAATAACAACTTTATCTTTTAAACCCATGGAGTGTCAGCTAATTATTTTTTTAAATCACTAAAGTGATCCATGCATTCCTTTCTTAACCTATTTTTCATCCTTAAAATTAGTTAGCGCTTGTTATTTAACCATACCCTGCCTTAGTCTCCCATTCTCATTCACTTTTATGATCTATTAACATCTCGGAGACATACCACATTTCATTGTAGAAGGCTTATTGTGGTCAAGTTTGCCCCTGAAAAAGCCCTGAGGGGGAAAACAAACAAATAAGCCAGCAATTTCAAACCCAAACCCAACCATCTGTGCTGTTTGATGGGGCGTTCCTGATGTGGAGCATTAGTCCTGGCTGAGAGTTACCACAGAGTACAATTGTTTATGCTGTGCCACAGTGTAGAGCAGACAATACCACACAATCAAAGCCTTCACACTCAAACAGACATCACACTCTGTAATTATATTTGTCTGACAGATTATTATAATTGTACATGGCAGGTAGTGTAAAGCAGCTCCTTTTTACAGCCTAAATAATGTGGCATATTCTGCATACTCTAAATCAACCTTGCAGAAGGTAAATTATAAAAGCTAAATGCACGTTGAGTGTTTTTATTTACTCTTTCAGTTAGCATCTTATGTGGTGCTAGACAGCAAAAGAGCATTACCTTATTTTGCCTGGTAGCATTTCATTTAACACTTTGTTGTGCAAAGTTCCTTTCTGGATGACAACTTCTTTTATTTTGGCATACTCATGGCAGCTCCGGCAATGATTATTTGTAATGCTTTCTCCCACATCCAAACTGACCAAATACCAGATCAGACTGTGCTAAATCAGTATGAGGTTAAAATGTATTTCTTAAAAAAAATTCTAAACTTAGTTCTATGGTTCTTTTCTTTAACAATGAGAATGAAACCAACTTGGGGAAATAGCCATTCAGTTATCCGCAGAATTTAAGAAGTTTCTTTCTGATAGCCTTCTGGACAAAGGGACATGCCTTGTGGTAGACTCTTTGGTGCTCTTATGTCTGATTTTCCTTTCCTTCCCAGCATATAAGGGATAAGAGGACACTGCTATACCACCTTGCAGTTAGATGAGGCCATGTTGACTAGTTTTTGCAATTGGTTGTAGGTGGAAGTGATGTCTATCATTTCCTTTTCCAATATGTTCTTAACAATATGAGACCTTCTAGCATCTTCTTACCCTGCTAGTGACTGAGGAGTCTGTATGTTCCAGAATAAGCAGCTATTAGAAGGTAGCCTCTCTCAGCTCCAATTCCTGGGTAACTGAAGCTGAGTTCTTGCCAGCTGGGTTTTTCATTTGTTACTTCAGCATAATTTAGCTTATCTTGACTGATATAGTACTCTTCAATATTTGATTTGTTTATGTTGGCTACATTTTATATTAGATTTGTAATGTAATATCAATCTGCCATAGTTTCTACATGATTCTTCCAAAAATATATGTGATAAAATAACAAAAGTTACCATACACTGAGTGCTTGACAAGTGCTGGCACTCTATATTCTTTATATACTGCAGAGCTAAACCTCATAAAAATTTATACATTGAGGTCACTCTGGTTAAGACAGACAAGTAATTTCCCAAGTCTACACAGGAATACTGTTCAAAATAGTCCTATCTAGCTCCATAATCTATCCTTGTTCCATTTCACTGTATTGGCTCATGTTGTTTATTCTCTAAAATAATATAATAGATCATAAAGTAAAAGCATAAGAAGTAAATATAAAAAGTAAAGATATTTATATTTCCTAACATTTTATGGTGTTCTGTTTATTTATTCCCTGGATTAATATGTGGGGTTAGATGCTGCATCAGGCTAATCTTAAATAACAAAGTATTGTCTTTAGAAACTGTTATTCTAGGAAGAAGACACAAATAAGAAACAGACATAAATACATTCAGATAAAATGACTACTGTTTTAAATGATCAATCCAACTGTGAAATTTCGTCAGGTGTGTCTATAAACTTCTCAGATAGACTCTTAGGATTAAGTCAGTTTCCTGTGTTCATATCTAAGTGCTTGTAGCATAAATTATATCATGTGTTCCAACCATTCATGATAGTTGCTGTTATTGAAGCCCTCTTCAACATTTTCCTGAAAACATTTTTGTGATTTCTGCAAGTTTTCCCATTGTTCTCGTTTTTTGTTTAGAGGATAACACTTACTAGGGAGTTTAAAAAAAATCAATTTATTATTAATTCATTCACATAGACCATCCTGTTCCCAATCTTTCTGAAATAACACATCAAAGTATAAAAATACAAAAATCCCTCACTCTGCCTTCACATATTTTACTTTCCTAGTCTGTACCATTTGATATGAGCTGCCCTAAACTGCCAAGTTTCCTTTTATGGGACCTTGCACTTGACCTCATTTGATTAGATTAGAGGTGGACCCTTAATTTAAGGGGAGCTAGTTATAGGTGACTTTGACCTGGCTGGAAAGATGATCTGGGCCAATCAGATTTATTTCTAGGAGTTGAAAATCAGGAAATTTAAAATAAACCAATAATGATGGTAACTAAAGTAGCAGAATTTATCTGAGTTCCTGATTTTTGTTGAAGATCAGTTATTAAAATTATCCAGAAATTTCCTGCAATGTGGGAATTACCAAGTAATATAAAGTGAAGGAAGGCATGTTTTAACTGAGAGATGGAAGCTTTAAGGCAGAGCAAAAATGTCCCATGAAAGGTATAGCAACAACTTATTCTGAGAAGCATTAGATCCCATTACGATGACAATCTCTATTGCTTTGAGACATGGAATCTACCAAAATATTTCCAGAACCAGAGAAACAACCTAGAAAGTGGGACAGAAGAGGATCTGAGCACACACTCAGGTCTAAAACTTTTGGTAGAAAGTGAACAGCCTGATAGCATATAATTTAACTTAGAGTTCGTAAGTTTTTAAAATAGTTTGAAAACTTGACTTTGACCCAACTGTGGAAATTAAATAATTTGGAGAAAAACCATCTATTAATGTTAGAGACTATAAATAGGTAGCGTTTACATGTGTTTTTCAAGTATCATTATTACTCGCTTAAAAAAAATTGTAGTACTGGAGAAAACTCAATATTGTTCATATTTAATTTGGTAACCCATTAAAGAAAGCTTGATATTCAGCAGTGTGGGGAAATTGTAGTAGATTGAGAACCAGAAAATCAGAATTTTGGGCACCGCTCTGCCTAGAACTTTTAGTAGGGCCTTGATAGTCAATCATTCCTTCTTTTGTTCAATTATCTCTCTGTCTCTAACCAGGGTGCTTGGATTTGAATCCCTCTCTGCCTCCAACCAGGGTACTTGGATTTGAATCCCATTACTGTGAGGCCTTATGCGTATTACTTAGTCTTAATTTCCTCATTTGTAAATGAGGATAATACCACCTATCTCTTAGGATTGTTGCGAATACTAACTACATAAGTATATTTGGAGCAGTACCTGACATGCAATGAGGTTTGGGCTAAAGCTGAGACTAAGGTGAGGCAAGAGAGGCATCTAGAGTGCAAAATTTAAGGAGGTGCTTAGAAAATCCTGAGAGAGAGGGCTGCCTTAAATTTTGCTCCCGACGTGTCTCTCCTGACTTAGTTCTGACTTTCAGTTGAGATATTATTCATTCATTTACGTACACTTTATTGTGAAAAAATGTAAGGGTTTTGGTATGCACACAAAAATGGGGATATTTAGAGTTCCGACCTTATGAGTTTTTATGAGGATCCCATGAGATAATTCACATAAAAAGTTTAGCATGGCGTCTGGTATGTAGTAAACACTAAGTAAACGTGAATTTTTAAAAAACAAGGTGATAGACTAGGTAACCTCTAATATTGCCTCCCTTCTCTGAAAAAATCTGTATTCTCAGACCTAATCAGTTAAAATGTAATTTCTGATGATTGCCTTGAAGAAACGTGGCACCAACTTTTAGCAGTGTGACTCTGTGGGGGTGGGATCATTATGGAATAGAGAGAAAACCTGTTCTCAGTCTTCAGGGGCTCACAATCAGGCTGAAAAAAGGCAGGTGAATAAGTAAAACATATTCTCATACATATGTAACAACACTATCTATATCCAAATACACTTTCTATGGGTAATGGCATGCTGTTGAGATGGAACTCTTTGGAAAGCTGCTTTTCCTTACAATCAGTCGGGAATGATTCTGAGAGGGAGGCCAGCTTAGAGTATTCTTCGAAGTACTCACTAGGAAGGGACCATTGTTTATAGTCTGATGAGAGTTTGGAAGGGTGTCTGAAGGCTGAGAGATACAATGAGTGAAGTCTTAGGCTTAGAGCTCAATCAGTGAATAATTGAGAAGGTAAAGGTAGACGTATAAAAGAGTGAAATGATGGGATAAAGAAACACATGAGGATACACAAGAGAGTTACTGGATCATCCTGATGGGTAGGTCCTAAAACTTCATGGGGAGGTGATGGGATCCTTAAAGATTGTTACTCTAGCAACTCATTCACTCACATCATTTATCAAGATGAGCCTTTTGTATAATTGATGTCTATTATCTAAAAATCAGGTATCTATTGATATTTGTTATCTAAAAACCACAGAAGTCCAGAACTGCTGAAAACCCTGGTGATTTGGCCCGGACTGGTATAGAATATACTTCTGCCAAGAGATTTGTTGGAATGTCTTGTTATTAATTGGTCAACAAGCTGAAAAAGAGCCACATGCCACTTAACAGTAGAATGACATCTTTATATAACACAAATTAAGTTTTGTTTCTGCTATTTGATGAAGATATAGAAAAAACATAAACATTCTCTGGTGGCTTTGGCTTTGAAGTAAAGACATACCCAGGGTGGGTGCTTAAATGTTTCTGCCCTGGCACATGGCATAGAGCAAGTTATATAGGAAATGCTCAATAAGTACTTGTTGAATGAATCAATAAATAAATGAGAAATGTCTTTGGATTGGGTGGAAGTAATTGTGCAGTGCTTCTTAAGTGTGTATATTATATATTTATTTTAAGGATGATGTTGCAGAAACAAATATACATGAAGTACACATTATAAATTATAGCAGTAAAATATTAATTTATGGAGATGTAATTATTTTGAAAGGTTTTATTTTAAGGCAAAGGTAGGTGTCTGTGAGTGTGTATGTAAAATATCCTCAAAATTAAATGGAAGTCAGTAGAAAAGTCTGATCACTAAATTCACAAAGGAGTTAGAGGCTTTAAGAGCTGAAAAACGTCTTGTGAAGAGTGCACATTGATAGGCGTTGGTTTTCAAAAAGAAGTTACTATAAATTCATTACCATCTAATTGGGCTGTGAAGGCAACCTAAATGTCTAATCACAGGCAGCATGGTGTTCCTTAATGGAATACTATACAGCTATTAAAGTATTTCTGTAGTTGGACAATATTTAGTCATATGGACAGATGTCAACAAGTTATTAAGTGAAAAAAAGCAACTTAAAAATCAGTGTGTGTGATTAACCTGTTCAAACATGCATAGAAGAAGCCTGGAATAATATCTAAAATCATTCTAGACAAGAAAATGCTAAAAGAGTTCATTACCATCAAACCAGTATTACAAGAAATGTTAAAGGGACTTCTTTAAAGGAAGGGGAGAGGGAGTGGGGAGGAGGAGGAAGAGGAGGAGGCAGCTGCGGCAATAACTACGTACGTGTGATTAACCTGTTCAAACATGCATAGAAGAAGCCTGGAATAATATCTAAAATCATTCTAGACAAGAAAATGCTAAAAGAGTTCATTACCATCAAACCAGTATTACAAGAAATGTTAAAGGGACTTCTTTAAAGGAAGGGGAGAGGGAGTGGGGAGGAGGAGGAAGAGGAGGAGGCAGCTGTGGCAATAACTACATACCTACTAAGAATTATTTTAAATGTAAATGCACTAAATACTCCAATCAAAAGACACAGAGTGGCTGAATGGATAAAAAAACAAGACCCTTACATTTGTTGCCTACAAGAGACTTATTTCAGATTGAAAGGGATGGAAAAAGATATTTCCTGAAAATGGAAACAAATAAAAAAAGCTGAGGTAGCTATATTTATACCAGACAAAACAGACTCTAAAACAAAGGCTATAACAAGAGACAAGAAGGACCCAGTATCCTCACTTTTGGGTATTTATCTGAACAAACCCAAAACACTACTTTGAAGGGATACATACATCCATATGTTCAATGCAGCATTATTTACAATAGCCAAGAAATGAAGGCAACTTCAATGAATGAATGGAAAAAGAAGAGGTGGTACATATATACGATGGAATATTACTCAGCCACAAAAAAGAATGCAATCTTGCCATCTGCAACTGCATGGACCTAGAGGGTATTATGCTGAATGGAGTAAGTCAGACAGAGAAAGATAAATATACGATTTCACTCATATAGTGAACAAACAAAACAGAAACAAACATAGATACAGAGAACATTTGATGGTTGCCAGATGCGAGGGGGATTAGGGAGACCAGAGAAAAAGGAGAAGGGATTAAAAAGTACAAATTGGTAGTTACAAAATAGTCATGGGGATGTAAAGTATAGCATAGAGAACAGAGTCAACAATATTGTAACAACTATGCGTGGTGTCGGATGGGTGCTAGAGTTATCAGAGTGATCACTTTGTAAATTATATGTATGTCTAATCATTATGTCTTACACTGGAAACTAACCTAATATCATTTGTCAACTGTAATTGAAAAATAAAAAATATTTAAAAAAAAATATCTAAAATCAATAATCAAGACCATATCTGAGATATAGAATCATTTTTTTCCCTTCACGTTTGTGTGTACTTTTGAATTGTTTTTACAATAACGGACCTATATTTTTTTAAAGTACTATTAAATTTTTCTTACAATAAAGCAGACACCCAAAAGGGTCTGCTAAAAGTGGAGTCACTATTCCACCTGTTTCCATGTCGACTTCCACCTATCTCTGATCCTGGATTTACCTATGCCGACGATTCTCCCTCTTGCTTGTGCATGGATTTAATGTTTTCTTCTATTTTAATAAAGACGCATCCTACCCAACCTGAATTTTACTTCATAAACTAGATTTATGAACTAGATACCACGTCTGCTTTCTGGTATTTGAGCATATTTCTGGTTACCATGAATAATCATGCATATAGCTCACAGTGGCCCCACTCTGCCTCATAGCCTTCAATAGGACAAGGGCAGTTTCTGGAATGATAAGGTCATGTTGTCTGTGAAGACAGTATCTTTGTTAATGGATGGGATAAAAGACAGAAAAGTCAGAGAGAAGACTATTATAAGGGACCATTTCAGAACTGACCAGGACCTGAAGAAGGTCGTGGCTACTTAGCATTTTAAAGAAAATTATCTGATTTGTTTGCTTAATACAGTGTAAGTATCTCTGTCAACACATACAGTGTTTTACCATTCCGAGCTTATTAAAACACTAAATCTGTGGAGAAAATTCAAATCTTCACACAATTATGCTGAACCTAATGTACGAGTGAAAATAGGCAATGGTAATAACATCATACAACACTGGAGACGATTTCTCAGCCTGCAGGTACAAAAAAATGTTACTGATTGCCTAAGCTTTGTGCCAGCTCCTTTTTATCTGTCTGCTTGCTGTTCTTCATTCAAATTGTAACACCTTTTCCTGCAAGATAAATTAACGAGTTTTTTTCCTAGTTTTAAGTTTATATTTTTTGAAAAGCTTAACATAAAGTAGAGTCATTAGGCTTTGGTAAGAGGCCAAATTTAGGCAAAGCAGATTCAAAAATACTTATCAAAAATAAAAATTCAAATATGGATGCATGCATGGAACTGCCTGATTGCTGTATTTATGAAGGCCTGCAGATTTGTTTTAATTTCTTCCTGCATTCATGAATCCATGTATATATGTATGTGTGTATGAATGTATGTATGTATGTATGTATGTATGTATGTATGTATGTATGTTTGTATGTATGTATTTACTGTCCTATCTCTTACTGTGGGGCGTATTTGGCTTTCATTTCCTCTTTCTGATCCTTTTTCAATAAGGATATTAATTTTCCTTCTTATCACTCATTATAAATTTGTTTTCAAGATAAAAATAATTCTCTACTCTTGAGTAATCATCATCTATACATCTTAACTTTGAAGAGGTATAGGTGAGCATCTTGGTTTGAAGGTACAGAATGGAGAGCATGAAAGAAGAAAGCTGGTGACTAATGATACTTTGGAGCCTAAAGCTTCTCAGTTCAGAGACATATAGGCACACATAGCCATGACTTTGAAACAGGCACTGTCTTTAAAATGTATCTATGTGGAGGAGGCAGTTGGTAGGCAAATATTAACCCAAGTGGAGGACATTTCGCTACTTTCCTGACTTCTTGGTTAGATATGCTGTTATTTCCCCAAAGGTTCTAAGAGATCCATCTCTACAAGTCAACACCTATCATTAAATACCCACTATGTGAAATCACTTAGGATGCGCACATAAAAAATGCAGAGTCCTGCTTTCAAGGTGTTTCTAATTCTGATGTCTAAATACCATCACAGATTAAGACTTTGCAGACTTATTCCTTTGATCCTCACAGTAATCCAAAAACATAAGTAAAGCAGATACAATGATTTTCAATGTACAGAAGATAAAATAGTGCCTTGGGGAAGATAAGGATCA
Organism: Pteropus alecto; assembly: GCF_000325575.1. Taxonomy (NCBI): domain Eukaryota; kingdom Metazoa; phylum Chordata; class Mammalia; order Chiroptera; family Pteropodidae; genus Pteropus; species Pteropus alecto. The sequence continues at coordinate 4,508,646 of NW_006431925.1, read as the reverse complement.
CACAATTAGTAAGTGGCCGAGCTGGGAGCTGATGTCAAATCACCTGATTTTGAGTCCAGCTAGTTTAATTGTTCTCACCTGGGATGGGGCAAGAATTAGAACCACTGAGGGACTATTTCAAAATGCTCAATTGCTGATACATTCATGCATTCTGGCACGCACTCCTAGATGTATTAAACGATATATTAAACACGTATTAAATGATGAAGGGAGGTGAAGTGAGGTGGGTGGGAGGGCAGTCTTATAAATATAAATATATATATTTTATAAAATTATATAAATATATTAAATATATATGTAATATATAAATATTTGTAAATATTTAAATATGTACATATGCATTTCTTCTCAGATGTTTTTGATATGCCTGCTCTACACAACTGATCCTACCAATTAAGAAGCACTGAGGTAAATATTTGCATGACAAAAGATAACAATATAAGCCAGGGTACAATAAGTGCCACTTGGGTAACAGACAATAGGAATGCTATGAATTTGGGGACCAGAAATACCATATCTAACTCAGGTGGTCAGGAAGGTCTTTTAGAACAAGTTGCACCTTGATGATGGCTAAGAGGAAGGTGTGATTTGGAGAGTTTCTGAGACTAAATATTGAGAGATGCTCAACCATAATTTTCTTGAGTGCTGCTACTTGCTGTTTGATCTTAGGCAAGTTTGACAATCTCTCTGAGGCTGAGTTTTCTCATCTATAAAATGGGGGTAATAACATCCACCTCATTGGGATGTTGTGGGAACTAAATGAGAAAATAGATCTGGTGCCTGGTATAGTGCCTGTTACAAAGCTGCTTTCAAAACAAGCGGCCTTTCTTTTCCCTTCTCTAAGTTCTAAACAAATGATCATTCTCTAGTTCTTGGGAAACTCTGTATCTTTTCCCACCTTAGCAGGGATTTCCTTGTCTCATCTATGGAGTCTGTCCTTTAAGGCCTCTTTTAAAAGTCACATACTCTAAGAAATCCCAATGGTTCTCTCCCTAGGATGTGATTTTGTCCTTTCTAAATTCTCTGAGAACTTCCCACTTCTCCTGCTTTTCCCCTCATTCTACTTTGTCTAGGGTTGCATTCTGTCCTATCTGTTTCCTATTCAGAAGCATGTCTTTATATTGCTGCAGTATCTAGCAAAAGACCTTATTTTATTAGCTTCCAAACAAATTTTAGGCAAACTGAATACAAGAGTCTTGATGTTACTTTGAGTCTGACATGATCAGGCCTAGACCCTAACCCTAAATTAGTTCCCTTGAGTGGGGGGCTTGCTCCAGTCACTTGAGATTTTTTCTAATCTGTAACAGTTACACTAATCGGATTTAAAACAGACTGAACGCTTTTATTATAGCCTGCCAGAGGTATGCATTAAAATTTAACACTGTTTCCTCTTTGAACAGAAAGAAAGTACTTATGGCATGATTATATAGGATTAGAATTTTTCATTAAAAAGGGTTTTAAACACTTTGGCAAGTAAAAGGCAGAATCCTATTTAATGAGTTTTTAAAGGTAGTGAAAGTAAGCAAAGTTTAACTGAACCGTTTTTCCTCTCCTCACATAAAGCCCCCTTTTCACTGGGATGTACCATGCACAAATCAAGACCTTATGACCTGTAAAGAACTGCCATTTGCACAGAGCAACAGAAGACAAAGTCTGCTATAAAACGAAGGATAGATTATACAGAAATCTAAGAACAGACCAGAATGCTTCACAGTCTCAAGTTTGTAGAATATCTGAATTATAACTAATGTGATTTTATAAACTCCACACTTTGAACTGAGGGAGGTACTTGATGATCTATTATTATCTCAAGAGGATTACAGCCTGGATTCCTGAAGAAAGTCCAAGGTCCAAGAATTTGAACGTGGTTATTAAGGTTTGGAGTTGTCTATCTGTGTGGTTCACAGTGGTGAATGGGTGCCTGCAGCTTTTTCTGTGGTGCATGGTTCTTATGGCGGTTGGCAGATGTGGTGCCATTTAATATTGCCCCATCACCACGTGCAAATGCAGAAGCCACAGAATATAAAGCCCAGGCCTCTGGAAACAGGAAATCTGGCCAAAATATTTAACCTAGTAATTTTATCACTACCTTTGAAATGGCTATGGTATGCATTTTAGTTGGATTCAGGAGCACACATCTCAAATAAAGGATTCAGGCTGAAATAAATCTACCTCAGATCTGTTTACGCAGCAAGATCTAAAGATTCAATTTTCTAAGCATTTCTGAAATACGAGTTGTTGGAATTGGAAGCAAGGCAGCTCAGTGGCAACAGTTTAGGTTTTCTCTGATGTGAACTTTGATAGGAATAGAGTGACTATTGGAAATGTGTGTACATTCTCATTTATGGCTAATTAGAAGTATTTTTGTGACTAGATATGGGGAAATGTGTCATGGATGTCAGCACACTGCACTGCAGTTAAGAATTGGCATTAAAGCCACATGCGTCATACTTAGAAGCAAACTTCGATGAAGACAGTTTCAGAATTGTTGTGTATACATTCTCATTTATAACTAATTAAAAGTATTTTTTATCTGGTATCTAGGAAATGTGACATGAATGTCAGCAAAGTGTACTATACTAACAGTTGCATCTCAATTAAGAAAAAAAATAGATCACCAATATGAATTTGCATGATTCTTGAAGAATTGGGGTGACTAGGAAGCTGGGAAGAGAATCCTTCAGGCCAGGCAGGACACCTTGGAGGGGGAAGTTTGTCAGGCCTACCCTGCTCCAATAGCATCCAAGTGAAACCTCTGTGGCTATTGTTTCTTTCCTTTTTCTTCTTTCCTCCTCCTTGTCCTCTTTTTCTCTCTCTTCCTCCTTCGCTTCTTCCTCTCTTTATCTTTTCTCCCTTCTTCTCTTCTTTTTTACTTTCTTCCTGGAAGCAAAAGCTGCCTAAGCGGCAGGAGTAGAGTGGCTGTGTGTGAATGGATACCCAGGCCATGATGACATGGAGGCACATTTTTTCTTCCTTCTTAAATAAAGGCTGTAGCATCTAAGCCCTTCAACTATTTTTCTTTTTACAATCGGTTACAAAGAAATGATAATAGCTAATCTTTTATAGCATTTTCTATGCGTCAGGCACCATTCTGAAGTCTTTACCTATATTTCTCATTTAATTTTCTTAACAGCCCAGTGAAGTAGGTATTATATTATTGTTATCTCCATTTTACAGATAAAGAAACTGAAGCCCAAATAAACGAAATAACCTGTCCAGATCACACGACCATGACAGACATAAGATTTGAATTGTAGTTGTGTCGTTCCCAAATCTGTACTCTCAACCATTATGCCAAATTGCCTCTTCATTTTTTGTTTTGTTTTGATATTTACTGTTTTAATGTTTTTCTGATTATATAAATAATTGATGCTTACTGTAAAATTTACAACAAGAAAAGTGTTAGGAAGTAAAAGCCTGTCTGAAATTCCATATCCCAGAGATGATTACCATTAGCATGTTGGTAACTATCCTTTCTTCTGTCAAAGGCATGTGCTTATACTTGAATGGTTTTACCTAAATGTAATATTATCATGCCACACATGTGGCTCTTTTAACGAGGTCCACTTTTCTTTCATGAACCTTCTCCCTTCCATTCCCACACCACAACCACATTTAACAAACTAGCAGTATCTTTTTAAAAGTTTATATATATAACTAAAAATAAATGCTTATTTATACATTTTCAAATAAGTGTATTTACATATAGATAAAGGGCTTTATTGGGAGACGATTTTTTGTTTTAAAAAATGGGACTGCGTTACGTATGTGGCTCTTCATCTTGCTTTTCTTACTGAAAATGGAAATTTCTCCCATTAACTGGCTTGACTTACCTCACTTTTTTTAAGTTGCAATGGCACGGTCAATTTTATATACTCTTCCAATAACAAAATTCTTCCTAGTTAATATTCTTCTTCTATAGATAGGGTTTTAGCCTGATTTTCCCTCTAAAGTAAAGTCCAAGACAAGGGCTTGCATGCAAGTAGTTCATTAGAGAAGTGAGCCAGGGATGTGAGTGAGAGACTGGGGAATTTGAAACCGAGAAGGCGGGAAAGTCAACGCAAAGGTCCTTTGTAGAGTGGGCGCCTGCTGTGGGCCACTGGGTTCGCCCTGAGGGGACTCACCGAGTGCGGCTTGTAACTCTGGCATTTGCCTCTCGTTCACTTGCCGGACGGTCAAGAAACGGTGCTCACCGCAGACCACGGTGGCGACCGCAGGCTGCATATGCGCGGATGTAGGGCGCCTCCCACCCGGTTGATCCAAGGTCGCTGTGGGCACGCGGGGCGCTGGGGCAGACCGGAAGCTGTGCTGGCTCAGCTGCTGGTAGGCCACAATGGTGGGTGGAGTAGGAAGTGGTCTGAGGGGAAATGAGGTGTCCCATCCAGAAAGTAACACCTACTTTCCTCATCTTTGGGATCCATGGTTTTTATGCAAGGAAAAAGCCCTTACCCTTTGTTGTGGTAATAATTATGATAATATACTTCCCACCAACTTTGTACCGGGTGCTCTACACAGCACATCCCTGTCTTTACAACAGGTGCACGAGGGAGCAAGGGAGGCCCACGGAAATTATGAGGGAGAGACCATTTGTACCGTGTTCTCTTTGTATTCCTAGTGTTTAGTCCAGTGCCTGCCATTTAGGGATAGTACATCTACACTTTTCAGGGAGTGCTGTGGAAGTAATTTGCACCAAGTTACACACTCAATGCAGGGCAAATATGGTAATCAAACCTAAGACTTTCTGCCGCCAAAGCCTATGTCTTCTAATAAACCAGTGGTCTTAAAATTTTTTCCCTTCACGTACAATCTAAAAGAATTTTGTAAAATTTCTTGTACGTTTTAAAGCAGAATATGTAAAACCGTTCGTCTTAAACTTGAAAGTTTTTTTTTAAATAGGTGAGGAAATCTAAACATTATAAAATGAAATAAGATGAAGATAGGCTAATTTGTAAGTATACATTTACAGTATACTTAGGCTATGTTTGTGTTATGATATGATAAAATAAGTTTTAACTAATTAAATAACATTCACTGGCCATGAAAAAAATTGTATAAAGTCCTTATCTGTAGATTTTATCTAATAATCTTGGAAAATCTTGAAAACAGTGCAGTTAAAGGAATCAATATCACTTCCACAAACTACTTCAGTTCTGAATCCAGAATATTCCAACACTGGCCAAGCTTCCCACATACAAAAATATGTTTAAATCTTATTTTTAAAAAGCAGGAGGCTCCATGGGTTTAAGTTACAGCAATTAATCCTTAAAAGGGGACTCCTAGAAAGCATTATTTCCAGTCATTTTTTTGGTTTGGCTCCTGGGATCAATGCAATATAAAAATGTTGGAATGATTAGGTATGTATTTTGAAAAATCATTATCTTCTTAGATCTCTGGGCCTCTTTCTTTCTTTCTTTCTTTCTTTCTTTCTTTCTTTCTTTCTTTCTTTCTATCTGATCATTTGTGGTAGGTTTCTATATAAAGTGACAGAAATAATTTGCCATTAGAAAAGAGAAAGAATCTGACTACAGCTTTTGTACATCACAAAGTTTTTCTTGTTTTTATGTTGTGTCTTTTTTTTAATTCATTTTTTGTTCCTGCATCATTTGAACGAGTCCAAACTGGAAATCTATACAGCTCACAAAAAAGTCCTCCACACAACCCCAATAAGAAACAAGATAAATCAAAAGAATGAAATCGACTTATTTTTTTTAAGTAAGTCATTTGCTTATATACATACTTGTAATTATTATTTTTTTTTTTTCAAGTTCAAACACCGAAATCCAAAAGAGAAAGGAAAAAAATTAAAAGATCCAGTCATCTGTTCTGGGTCTCTTTAAACACTCTTGACTACCCTTTCCTTGAAATATTTTCTTTTCCTGAGTTTCCTTTTTTTTTTTTTAATAGATGTCACATGTTAATGACAAAATTAAGCCATATAAGTACAAAGAATACAAAAAGCACCCCAAATCCCACGATCTAGATAAAACATTGTTATCCTCTCCCTTGTCTTTGACGTGACATTGCCTTTTCATGGTTCTTTCTCTCCCTTCACTGTCTTTTGTCAACCTCTTCTTCTTCTTCCCAAAGCTAATTTAATTCCTAAAACAAAACCTATAGTTTAGCTATTAAACTTATTTTACAGATGCAGAAACCGATCTCTTGATGCCAGCAAAGATCTGAGTTCTGTAATCTGTGATTGTCAGGGTAAGTCTGAAATAAAGGGCTCATAAATATCTCTTCTTTAAACTTCTAGAGATGATAACCTCTTTGTGAGAAATCAAGGGATCACACATCTGTCTGTAGATTTCTAGGATGGGATTCTCTTGAGGGAAGTTTCCTTTCCAGCTTTTATGTTTGTTTCTATTGGACAACAAACAAACAAATCAACAACAAAAACTTTAGTGTAGAAAATAAGCACATTCATAGTAAATTGCTTCACTTCAAAGACTTTAGGCCAGTGTAGTTTGAGGATAAATCCAAGTTGACTATTTGTCAATCTCCCTTCTTTCTTTCTCTTGAGTCAAAAGTACATTATGGTTTAACACACTGAATACTCAAAAAAGTACAATATGTTTCCAAAATATAGTATCTTCTCACAGTCATTTAAAGTAGAGTATACATTGCAATACATGTAATTAAATAGAAGAATGAATTATATTTGGAAACTATTAATTAAAAGAGCCTACATTTATGTCTTTCACATAATCTTAGGCCTTACAACAAAAACTGTTTCCTTATCTACCTGGGAGCAGGGCTTTCTATGTACTTTTGAAGTGAAGAGATCACAAATTAACAGCTATTTGGAGAAGGCAGCATTCTCTTTCCTATGCTTGAATGCATTGAGTTGCGCTAGACAGAGCAGCCTTCCATCTGTAAGTGCATGCCAAAAGTCCAGGAACCTTAAAAGCTGAGTGATCCATCTCAGGCACCTATGTGTCTATACCTATTACTTATTGCTGTGTAACCCACTACTGCAGAACTGCTACCATTTTATTATATCTCACAATTTTGTGGGTCAGGAATTCAGGCAGTTCTTCTGTTTCACATGCTTTAATTGGCATTACTTAGTGACATTCAGCTGATGTCTGTCTTGATCTGGAGGGTTGAAGACAGCTCACACATTCAGTCCCTTGGCGGGCTCAGCCGGGCCCCTCTCCCCCTCCATGTAGGCTCAGGGCTTTGCCATATGGTATCTCCGTCAGAATGTTTGGACATCTTGTGTGTGGCATGTAAGAGGCGATGGATGCTGCCAGTCTCTTATGGTCTGGACCATGAAATGGGCTTAGCATGGCTTTCGATGTATTCTATTGGTCAGAGCAGGCATAGAACCCACCCAGAATCAAGGGGATGGGATAGAGAGCTCACCTCTTGACAGGAGGCATGTCAGATATTTGGCACTATCTTTAATTTGTCTCAATCTATCCTTTTCTCCACTGTTAAAATCTAGGAGGAGGAAAGAAGGAAAATCTCAGGAAAAGCAGTCTCAGACAGATTCCTTGCCTCATCTGTCTCATCCTGGAGGGAGGAGTAGAGGACTTTAGCACACAGGTAAGCTCGAGGAGTTTATTTAGCTTGGGAGATAAAGTGCCTCTGTCAACCTTTTGGTGAATTAGCCTCTGTAACGTTAAAATACAGTGAGCTAAGATTTCCCAAGGTAAGAAGGCTGTGTTCCATTTCCTTAACTTGGAAGGCTATGTGGCCCCTT
>NW_006431925.1:4489134-4500924 GCF_000325575.1 Pteropus alecto | reverse complement strand
GCCATAAGGCTTTAGGAAGAGCTTCCTGCCACAAAGTGGTGAGCATCTTCAGCTTTATCTACTATGGAGGAATTCCTCCAAGGTGTGACTAGGGAGAGACAATCAGTGCAGCAGGATAAACACACTAGTTGCCGATCTCTTCTTAAGAGAGAAAGTGGAAGGAATTTAGGAATTAATTCTACTATTTTGCTTCACGGTCAGTTTGTATCAAAAGAACAGAGGACGTCAATTTAAATTGTCACCAAAGGTGTCACCTCAGCATGATTGGCACAAAAATGTAATTTCCCATTTTTCTGATAAAGCACTCATTATGGCGTTGAGGATAAGAATGAGGGGAAGGGGGTATTAATTCCAGCTGCCTATCATTGAATTCCAACTTCAAAAGTTGCAGCTGTGTATGATCCTGGGCATTCCTCGGTTCTTTCATCTGTAAAGTGGGAGCAATAATAGTATGAAATAATAACAATAATGGTAATAATAAATGCTCCCTTTGTAAGACTGATGTGAGGATTAAATGAGATGGTGCATGAAAAATCTTTAGTACAGTGCCTGATGCTTACTAAGTGATCACCACAGAGAAAGTGTTCAATAAATGTCAGTTTTTATCACTGTTATTATAGCAATAGCCCCCACCCTAGTGGTGGAACATGAATGGCACTGGGAGACTGAAGAAAGGGAGGGGTAGAAACCCAAGTAAGACTTCTCATTCCTCTCTCTCTGGTTAAAGCCACTGGGGTATAATGTGATCTATAAACTCTTCTGTCTGTTGACATGCCAGCAAATGATATGTTTCTCTGATCTACTTAGATTTTCAAGCTTAATGTAAGGGCCCAGGTGCTGGAGGCTCAGAGCAGAGAAAGAACTGGGGGTGGGGAGATGTCCTGGCCTTTACAAACCATTGCCACTTTAATAAATAAAGCATTCACTCAGAGAGGCTGAGAGCTAGGGAGCCACATTGCGTGCAAATTCAGATCAGTGGCTGAGCTTCTTCTAGGTTGAAGCTAATCGTAACTGACATGTTAGAGTAAAACTACTTTATAAAATCAATATTAAATTTACAACCTTTGACATCCTGGGACATCAAAGATAAGGGAGAAATAAGCCATGGAGTAAACAGTCCTCCAGCTATGCCAGCTGCTTAAAGAGATGGGGAGATGTGGGAAACCAGAAGCCCAAATCATACACTGTTAGTCTTGTTTTTGTACCAACGTCTTGACATCAATAAAAACATTAAAAAAAAATCACACAGACGTTTACACACAGAGAAGAAAGGGAAGCAACAAGGAGAGCTCCACCAATCTAACAGACTCTCAGAATCATTCCAGAGTGAAGTGATTGGATTCCTTCTCTCACAGTGAGGCTTGATTTTCCTGGACAGTGGGATGCTGCAATTATGGAGCAAACATCACTTTGTGAGGCTGGCAAATCCCCTGCTGAAAACTCTAACCCATCTAACCAGGGACCATGCTCTAATAAAAGTCTGCAGGCCCACCCTGTATTCGTTGGGATTCAAATACAGCAGAAAAGGACACTTGGAAGCAGAGAAAAGCTATAAAGGTCATCACAAAGTGAGAATATGTTTCTCTCAGTGCTCCTCAGGGGGTGGTAGCTCTCAGCTGCTGTTGTCTGGGGTGGGATTCTTTCCTCTGGAAAGGGGATTTTAATTTCAACTACTAGAATCAGAATCACCTTAGTCCTACCAGGAGGAGTCTGTCTGGGGCATCCTGCAGCATCCAGGACTGGTCAGAAAACTGTGTCACCTTCACTGTGGGTCTGAGCACCTTGAGTTCATTATATAAAATAACAAATGCTCTGTGAAAGGTGGAGTGGGGAGGGTAAGGCCAGATGGCTCTGCTGGTCTAAACAGACTCTTCTGTAGTGTTTCCTCTTTCAGAGGAACAGCTCGAATTTAGGTCTTACTACAACTGCGAGTCTAAACTTACCACAATAGATGTTTAATTTAGTGTTTCCATATATGACAGTTTTAAGGGACCATAGCACCAATGCCACTCCTTCCCATTTCCTCTCCCTGTCTCCCATCTAACCTAAAGTGATTATTGAGCCTGTCTGCTTTGTGGCCATTATGAGGACAGAGTGGCATTTTCAGCTGGGCCTTTGGATTATGTATGGTTATATGATCAGAGACAGGTACACTAACACTAAACCTATCAGTAACTTTCAGTTTCATCTGCTTCTTGAATGCAAAACAAAATATAACAGTAGTTTCCATTTAGAATTCTATAGAAACAAACAGCAAGCAAGTGGGTTAAAGACTAGATGTACAGCAGTTAGTGTGAATGTGTGGGAACCTGTGGCACAATTGTTGAGAAAAACAATGTCTACTTGAGTCTGGTGTGTGTAGAAAGTGAAAAATTATCTCAGTATATAAAAATGCTTTTGCTCCTTTGATTAGGCTGTAAACTCCATGAGTTCCTAGAATGATGTCTGGCACACAGAATGTATTTTGATGATGATGATGACGATGATGTGAATAGATGAATTAGAACTTCCTAGATAACTTGTGGGAGGAAACTAAGATTTGTTTAGGGCTTAATCTGTGCCAGGCATTATGGTAGGCCATCTCCTTACTCTTTCTTACAACACTTCAGTATTGGTTTTTCATTGCTGCTAAAACAAATTACCGCAAACTGAGTAGCTTAAAACACTACAACTTTTTAATCTTATAGTTCTGTGGGTTAGAAGTCTGATGCGGATCTTACTGGGCCAAAATCAAGGTGTAACCAGGGCTGTGTTTCATTCTAGAGGCTAGAAGGGAGAATTTGTTTCTTTGCTTTTCTCAAGTCCCAGAGGCCACCTTTATTCCTTGTCTCATGGCCCCCTTCCTCCATCTTTAAAGCCATCAAGGGCAGGTCGAGTCCTTCTCATCCTGCCACCTGTTTCTGTTCCACTGTCACATCTCTTCATGACCACAGCCTGGAAAGGATCTCTATTTTTAAGGATTCGTGATTAAGTGGGGCCCAGGATAATCTCCCCATCTCAGAGTCCATACCCTGCAAAGTCTCTTTTGCCATGTAAAGTAACATATTTACATCTTCTAGGGCTTAACATGTAGACATTTTGGGGGGCCCTTATTCTGCCTACCACAGCCTCTGTAAGGTGTTATTAACCCCTTTACAGAGAAAAGGAAACTGAGTCTCAGAGAAGTTAAGTAACTTGCTCTGGAACGTACAATATAAGACAGAGTTGAGATCGCCACCCAGGTCCATCTGTCTCCAAAGCCCAAGCACTTCCTACTGTGCCATGCTGTCTCAAGCCATAAAAGAGCATGCTGCTTGATGGGTCTGGTGGGATGGGAGCTAGAACAGAAACTTGAAGGGGAATTCTTCTCACAAGAATCATGGCAGAGAATCAGGGAATTTAATTCTATGAGAAATGCTCCAGTGGTAGAATAAAGCGATTTGCATTTGAAAACAATAAATTCACTTGCCTGAAGGTGAAGTTAATTTAGGGGCAAGGAATCAAGTCTGTGACTTAGATGAAGTGCCATTTTCTTTCCCAGGGGATTCCATATCCTCTGTTGTCCTCTACTCACTTAGAAAAGATTTACCAAGCTAATTCTTTCTAAGCTGTAGGGACTCAAGGTGCTCCTTCTCCCAAGAATTTTATGTTTAAAAGTAGGATGCCATAACCCAAAGGTATACATAGAACCGCTGGATTTCTTGGTTTTTGAATTCATAAGAAGCTGGTCAGGGCTATATTATTTGGCATTCGTTATTATGGGCTAAAGTAGTTTGTTTGATTTTGGTAATGGCAAACTCCATCACTATGGCACCTAAATTAGGAGATATTCTTGGTTATGGGAGCCTTCCAGGTAACAAATTGGTTACAACCTATTCTGTAGGCTTGAGGAGAATAATATGTGGGTAATACACGATTGGTATAAAATTCAAAAGAAAAAAATTAGTATCTGGTATTTGCTCGTAACATGAAACCGTTAGGAAACAACTGATTGAATAAAGAAAGGTGATTTGGGAAGTTGGGTTCGATGGGGGCCTTTGCCAGAGATTAGGCAGGAGGCTGCACAAATAGCTGATGTTCCACCCCTTTTCCATTTTTATAAGGAAAAAATGATAAAAACCAACTTTCTTGAATTTTATTCTCTGGTGCTAATAGAACAGAACAGCTATGACATACCTCAAAAAATAAGGATACAATTTACAAGTGAACCAGATGGTTACCATCTCATCTCATCTCATTGAATTGTTATCTTTTGAAGAGTTCCTTTTTTTGTGGATTACAAAGAGAATGTAATCACTTTATAAATCCCCAGAGAGTTTTGTAATGAATTCTACTTATACTGTATTGACACTAATAGTAACTATAACCATGATCTTCAAATCCCCAGGTAGGAGGAGGGATACTGAAATTATAGCACAGGCCAGTAATTCATTGAAAAACATACCTTAAAAGAATGAGCTTTATGCTGACCAAAAGCCTGCTTAAACTGGTTTCACTTACAAATATAAGATGATATATTAATAATGAAATCAATATAGCTTAACTCATGAAAAAGAACATTTTGCTGGCAAGTTTTGCCCAGTTTAGCCTCATGTCAAATTAAGAAAATAAGTAAACTAAACATTTATATGACTGACTCATACTGTGAAAAAAATGTGATCACAGCTTCATATCACAAAACTATTAAGTTCTGTTCAAGTAATTTCCTCTCAGCATTTTCTTTCCTCACTTAAGGTTTCCTTCTTAACCAAAAAGCATCAAACTAGGAAGCTTAAATGGCGGAAATATTAACACTTTCAGGAAAAAAAATGATTGTCTTTCAGAATGGGAGAAAAACCCTCACCAACCTACCTTACCAAGGTAAATACATACAAAATAAAAAGAACAGACTTGTTTTTTTGATCGTTGTTGGGTTTATATTCTTTTCTAATAGTTTGATTTTTGATTTGAAGTTTCTTTAAAATTAATCCTTTAAAATCATTTCCAGCAGTGAGCAATTCGGCAAGTTCAGAGAACAAAATGGACAGATCTTTGTGTCCTTGAAGATTGGATTTAGACTAGTGGGATTTTATTGAAGTAACTTTTGCAATTTGAATATAATAAATTATAACTCATATATGGTTCAATTAGCATTCCTGTGACTAAATCTAACATTTCCCTCCATGCAATTTTTGTTTAATTTGGTATGTCTAGTTTATTTTCACTATATCTCTGTTTGAATAAAAATGAAATTTTGAAATTTTACCTATCTTTTAAAATTTTATGTCTATTCATACATATATATCTTCCTGTCTCTGCCACCTCCCCATCTGAAGCAATTTGTTAAGTGAAACTGATATATATCGAGGTGGCAAATGTGTAATGCTCCCGTGCCAGGTATAAAAAAATCTTTTTCACGGTGTTTGAACCTCAGTTTCAAAGTTCTTCTAAATCCATTGCCCTAGGTAGCCATTACTAATTAATTGAAGTAGGCATTCAAAGCCTTCATTATCAGGCTTTAGTTAATAAAATAGATCCTGCTTTAGATATTTTCAGCAGAAAGGGATGTCGTACAAGGAATTATGTGTTTACAAACACTGGAGGAGCAGACACAAGACTTGACCTCCAGGAATGACTTCTAGAACACTAGAGAACTGAGCTGCCATGTATGCTGCTGCAATTAGGAATGGAAGGAATCAAGAAGCTGCAAATGAAATTCTGTAGTTCCAGAACACTTGCTGTAGCTGCAACCCAAGGATCAAAAAACAGGAATCTGGAAGCCACCAGTACTGCCCTTGCCTCTCAATGCCTAGGAAGCATTGGATGGGGAACACAGGATATGGCTCCTCTTGCCATTGAGACAGCTGCCTCTTGACACCCAGGAATCTGGGAACTGAATACTGGACATGAAGCAGAAAAACCTCATGCCACCATGCCCTTGCTTACCACCTATCAGATCTCATATGAGTGATTTAATTTGGGATACCTAATTTGCATCCAGAATCCTGCTTCAAAGAAGCCTGAGAGATACATAGTTTTCAGCCCAGGAAAGCATATGAAGTCAAAACTTATACTGAAGGTATATCTTTGGTGAAAACTTCTTGCTTCCTCTTTCCTTATTGGAGCCTCACTATAGGTGGATGGGGAATTTGTATGAAGAATAACAAGAAAATTTAAGGGACTGGTTTTCTTCGAAGATATGCCAAGCCCTAACTTTCAATTACAGGACACAGTTAATGTAATTCTAGCTTCTTTTATTTAATTTCTCCTTTCTATTCAGCAATTCATTTTGCTTAGGAACTTAATTTTAGTTCTTGGGGAACCTGATGCTGCTGAATTACTTACGTCAGCATCTGCCGATCCTGTCTTTCCTTCTCACAAGAAGGGAAGGCACTTCCTATCTTTACTTTTTACTTCAATTAATAGGAACTAACTCTGTATATGTCATATGGCAACTTACTATGCTAATATTCAATTAATACCACTTCATACAGATGAAAATAGAATGTACATGAATATATTATTCAAATATTATATATTTAGTCATAAAATGCACCCTTAATCTGAAGTCGACAGCCACATCCATACAGTCGTGAGAAAAAAATTGATTCAGTGGAAAACCAAAGAGCACAAACATAGCGTTGAAAGTTTTTTGACTCTAATCTATTATGGTTGTGTGGGTAAGTTACCTAACTTTTCTTAAGTACCCAAAGCTTTATGTGCCAATATCTTTCATTCATATGGTACTCCAGAGAGTACTTGATTCTCAAGGCATCCCTTTAAGCACATGTGGCAAGGTCAGTGTGATTAAATGACATGTTCCAATCATGGAGCAGAATGGAACTCAAACCCAAGACTTCAAACTATTAATAAAATTGTTTTTTTAACCATAGGAAGAAAGATTACAATTATTCTTCTTAGAAGAATGTTAGTACTAATAATTTGTAACCAAGTTTTTAATATATCTAGCAAATATGAAATGCCTGAAAACAAATACATTTAGGATGTAATGTGATACGGTAAATGTTAAGAATTTAGTTTTACCTTTGTAATTTCTTATAACAGGCAGAGGGATAGTTGTATGACTTTTGCATTTTTGATATATGAGTTTTAAGCTACCTTACAGTGTAGTATCTGTTTAGATACTACAATTTAGTAGTCACTTTAGGTCAACTGTTCATTCCTATGAAAATATTTTTTCTAGGAAAAATGTGTGTGTGTAAAGAACAAGGCCATGAAGTTATAATTTTCTATCATCGCTCTCATCTCACCCTTATGTTTATGTCCATATGCAACTATTCTTCTCAAGGCCGCTCCAAGTGACCATCTCTAATCCTGCCTTCTCCCTTTGGTGTCACTATGTAAAGTTTCTTCTTAGCTGCTATACTTCACAAGACCCAGCTACATTTTAGTAGGTTCTGCCATCTAATCTTACTTATCACATATTTTGCCTGTAGGGCAAGTATATTGATATGTGACTTATCGTTCCTAGGTTCTTTTAAAATGACTTCCTTCTTGAAACAAGTAAGGGTGAAGGGAGGATACCCAGTCTCTCTGACTTTAAACTATATGACGTGAGAATGCAATACAGCCTTTTTTTTTTTTTTTTTTTTAAGGCTATCAGGTCTTCATTAAAAAAAGATACAGTTTTTAAGCCTGGGGAAGTTAGAAAACATAATGGAGGCAATCTGAAAATTTTTCACAAGGCAAGGCTAGGACTTGAATATAAAAGGTAAGTCACAGAACTGAAAAAAATTATCAGGAATATTTATGTATTAAAAAATGTATGTTATTTACTAAGTTCTTAATTATGTCTACTTTGTCACTACCTCTTTCTTTATGGGGAAACTCTACAAAGTCATCTAAATAAATTACTTAGAAAAGTTTCTTTGCTTTCTTTCCTTTTTCTTTTTTTGTTTATTATGTAGAAGCTAGCTTGCTCACAAGTACTCTCTCTTTAAAAAAATGTATGGTTTCTATAAAGAAAGAAGCAGGATGGTTAGCTTTAGATTAGAAGTCATTTGCATCCAAGAACCCTGTAAGTGTCTGAATAATTTATTTGGTAGAAATGAGATTCTGGGAGATAAATATATGGACCAATGAATGCTCTCAGGTGACAGGTTCTGATGGTTTATAAGATCACACTATGTCCTAGTTTTTGGTCTCTGTTGTGACATACAGCAGGTTCTGGAATACAGAGTAATTCAAGTGCTCTTCTGTTGGGCATATGGTGCTTTTTAGAACACTCCAAGGGTTGATTTGACTGCTCTGGTTGATAAAGGATGGCACAGTGGGAAGGAAGGGAACAAACTATGGACGGTGCGTGGGATTCAGGAGAGGAAGGGATTTATATGAGAGCAGAGCTGCTGAGAAAAACAACATGCAGTGACCTAATTTGAAAACCAATTTTGCCGTCATTTAAGTTGAATTTCTGCAAGTATAACTATTTCTTATGGTAAAATTTAACGATAGATATATATATGTGTATATAAAATGTATGATGTACATGTATGTTTTATATTTGTGAGTATATATGCATATATATTTACATATTTTAAACAGCAAACTCATAGGCAGCAAAAGGACAAGATTTAATCCCAGTTGCTAAACTAGGGGCAGGGGATACATCTGATAGGAACAAAGCATAATAATTTTATAGGAAACTTTCTGAGTAACAGAGAAGAACCTTCTAGGAAACAGTTTGGTACTCTTTCTTTTCCCATTAAAAGACAGGGAAAATAATACATTTTTTTCATAGTATCACCTATAGATCCCATTCACTGGCAAAAGGAATGATTTTGTATATAAAATTAACAGCATAAGTTTACACTCAGAGATTGTCATGCCTACAGAATTTCCTGTTGTAGAAATTTGTGAAATAGTAAATTGGACTAGAAATTGTCAGAACAATTGGAATATGGCTGACCACATCCATGCAGTTTCAGCAAGCCCTAATGCCAAATTTGAATGCTTTCAGGCAGAGAGTCTGAGAACTCTGCTATCATGAAGTCAGATCTGATATAAAAACTGACCAAACACCAACCAAATAGAGAGGGAGATCTCAGGACTTCACAGAACTAAGAAGTCAAGGAAAAATATGCTTAGAGCAGAGCCATTATGGACATTAACTAGTTATTTTCAGCAATGAGTTTTTAAAAACATGGCTCTCCAATATATAGCTTGTGAACCAAATTAATCCTGTCTGATATTACAGTTCACCTGAGATTTTGAAGAAAAAAAATTGTTTTTCCTAATTAAGTTCTCTATTCTAAGCAGCTGACTCGCTTAGCTAAGAGTTGACTGCTGCTGGGTTTTACACAGAAGGCTTAGCTCAAAAATTGTAATTGAAGCCAAAGTTATATACTTGTGAGTTATTAGGTTTGAATCCATACTATCATATCATGAAACTTGGATGTTATAAATGATTGTGGAATGAAGCAAAGTTAGCATAAATAAATCTTTGATAGAGACCATTCGTGCTTGAGTTGAGTTCAATATCCACTGGACTCACTAGCTAAAGTAATAAGTAAATAAGTAAATAAATGTCACCTACTATTGATATGAGTGTCCTCCTTGCCCAATAGCAAGAAATGAGGATAGGGAAATAAACTTTATTAAGTTCCTCTTTTGTGTCAAGAATGGCTCTAAGGATTTTTCATACCCCCCGAAGCCTCCAGCATATAGATAATTATTCCCACCTTACAGATAAGGAATCTGAGGCACAGAGGGCTTACTTATCTTAACCAAAGTTTCACAGTTTGGTAAAGAGTATAGCCAGCTCTTTGAAGCCATGATTGTAAAGTCCATATTCTTAGTTATGCCTACATATTACTTATATTTTGTTTCATATGTGTATTTATGGATGTATTAATTGTTTCTTAAACCTTATGTGGTTAATTTATTACTGTGAATTTAGGTCTTCTCAACTATAATTATAATATATAAAACATGTTAATACAATTATCAATTTGAAGTATTACATACAATTAATAGCAATGCTCAGTGAAATAATATTTTTGTTCCCTAGAAAATTAAAAGTTGGAAAAACTCAACTAAATGATGAAAAATGATTATTTCAGGGAGATAGGATAATGGGTAACTTTTAGTTTCTCCTTTGTGCTTGTTTGTATTTCCTATTTTTCTATAATGATCATAGATGACTTTTTTCTAATTTGAATAAATATTATTTTTAAAAAACTATGAGGTATCATAATAGAGGTTACTTAAAATAGGTGGATCCAAATATAATTTGTAATGCCTTTCTTGGACACCATTTAGTAAACCGTGAAAGTACACCTTGCTTGAACAGTGTCCATTCTTTTTTGAGTGTGTTACTTCTTAAGTTTATTTGGTCAACTTTCTCATTTGCAAATTCATTTCAAGGACTTTTGTACTCAATTCAATTCAAAATACTTGTTTGGAACAACCTATGCAGGAAGCAGTAAGTGGTAGGTATATATTTGGGTCCAGTTGTTAATTCAAAGCTGAGTGTCAAAGAAATAGTAAGCAAGCCTGTAAGAGATTTTGATTAGTTATATATGTGCTGTATCCCAAAGAGAGGCCGTATAGTACAGTCATTAAGGCAAGCACTGTAGGACCAGGTAGTTGAGGTCGAATCCCAGTTCCATTACTGCCATGAGTCTCTGGTAAATTTTAAAATCTTTCTGTGGCTTAGCTTAGTTTTCTGTAAGAGAGAATAATAATAGTACCTATATCTCATAAGTTTGTTGGGAGAATTAAGTGAGCTGATATACATAAATCACTTAGATAGTGCCAGATACTTCATAAACATTCAATAAATATTAACTATCGTTTAGCCCAGATATACATCTATCTCTGTAAGGAAAGAACTAGCTCACAAATTTCTGTAAAGGCTTGCATTATATGAAAACTAATAATAAATTAAAAGACTAGATTTCCTCATAGAATACAAACCAATGCTGTTTGAACAAAATAATTTGAAAGCACATAATATATCATGTATGAACTCATCTAATATCTATACCTTATTTCTAGGTAGGTAGTGTCTCTCTTGAGCCCCAAGAGGTTGTCTTAAAATTATATTTGGTGCCTTCTTTTTCTGTGTAAGGTTTCTCTGGTGGTTATCATGAAGTTAGTCTTATATCCTCCCGTTCTTTATTTTATCAGTAAGGGAAGGTTGAAAGTGTGTGGGAAGAGTGTAGGCAGCTGGAAGTTTGGCCTTTAAATGCTTAATATTAATAGTTGCCAGTAATTGAGTACTTTACCATGAGCCAGCACTGATCAAAGCATTCTCCAAGAATTAATTTAATTTTTCAATAAAACTACAATACATATATATGATAAGGACATATATTATTGTCTCTATTTTACAGATGAGAGAACTGACATCCAGAAATTAGTCACATAACTAATTGAGACATGGAGCTGGGATTAAGGTCTGGGCTGCCAAAGGTAGGCCTGGCTTTCCTATCTGACCCATCTGGTCCGACAATGAACACGAATAATAGAAAAAGTGAACATATATACTGACTTTAGGCAGTGAGGGAAAATATTCAAAATATTCACCAGCTGGTCAGCTCAGAAACTAATTCTGACAAATCAGAATGGGTGCCAACAGTGAACAACTGGCATGGCTGTACTGCATGAACTGTCTGAATACCAACTCTAACTTTTTAGGGAAAAGAGGATTAATTTGAAAAATATATTGTTTTAAAAAGAAAATTGATGAAATTATGAGATATCAGTAAAGACCATATCGAGTTCACCTTTTGCAGCTTTCATATACCCATCAGCAAAATGGCATGTTTTAAAGATGGTAGAACTGTGTTCTTCTCCCAAACTGCTGTTTTC
>NW_006431925.1:4456923-4489092 GCF_000325575.1 Pteropus alecto | reverse complement strand
GAAAGAGTGGTCTTAATGTGGCCCTGCCTTTCTCTAAGTCCATCTCATTACCTGTCCAGGGAGGATTTGAATGGATTTTTATTTTAATTCATTTCATTGATTTTGTATCTGTTTGGTATTATGTGGGTAATAGGATAATGAGTTTAATTTTACAGTACAGGGTGACTAGAAATACTGTCTACCCAGAATCAAATGATAAATAAGTTAGTGGATTCCTGTTTGATATAATTTGATAACTACACCTTCATTTAGTGATCCCACTTTTACTCTCCTGCAAAATGCAAGTCTTCTTATTAGGTTTCCTTCTCTTTCTCCTACAGTTGAGAAGCCAATTGCTCTGGTCACTTATAGCCTGAAGTGTAATATTAAGGCATAGGAGAACAAAATCTGGGTCCTGGTCCTAGATTTGCTTCTGACAGTCCTTGAGCAGGACAGCTACTATATCAAGCAGTCTCTACCTTGGAGAGCAGTGGGATGATTTAAGAACATCAAGCATAACTTCTGGATGTTTATCCGAAGAAAATCAAAATAGTAATTCGTAAAGATCTATGCACCCCTATGTTCATGGCAGCACTATTTACAATAGCCAAGATATGGAAGCAACCTAAATGCCCATCAACAGATGACTGGATAAAGAAGTTGAAGTTCATATATACAGTAGAATATTACTCAGCCATGAAAAAAAAATGAAATTCTACCATTCACAATGATATGGATGGACCTAGAGGTTATTACGCTGAGTGAAATAAGTCAGACAGAAAAAGATAAATACCACATGATTTTACTTATATGTGGAATCTATGGAACAAAAAGAATGAACTAATCGAAAACAGACTCACAAACATAGAGGACAGTCTGGTGAGGCCCAGAGGGGAAGGGGTGTTGGGAGGCTGGGAGGAAGGGATGAAAGGCTAAAGAAGTACAAATTAGGAGTTGATAGATAGTCATAGGGATGGGGGGCACGGCATAGGGAATGCAGTTAGCATTAATGTAATGGCTCGGTGGAGAGCCAGAAGAGAGAAAGAGCAATTAGGGAGATTGTTTTATAAATATATAAATGTCTAACTAATGTACTGTTTACTTGAAACTAATAAAAAAAACCACAATAATTCAAGATGGAGCTACGATAAATGAAAATAGTGTTAAAAAAAAAAAAGCATATAGAGCCAGCACTTCCATTCTGGAATAACAACAAAAATAATAAAATATTTGGAATTCCTGTATTTTCTTGACCTTAGCAAGTTTTGAAAGTACCACAGTCCTTAACATTACTTATATTTATTTAAGAAAAAAAGTTTTAGTTATTATTTCCTTGGGGGAAGTCACTATACCGAACACGTGGCACAGTGTAACAATCAGTAAGCTGGCCATCATGATTTGCTCTGCTTCTGTGTGTCTCCTCTTTGTTTTGTCCACCCAGGCGTGTGTGTGTGACCCAGTTTGCTATGTCTCCCAAACACTAGTCCTGTCATCATTTAGGGCCTGGGAAACCTGATTTAGGATTGTAGCTAAAGAAGTACGTTTCTTTGTTTCATTAAAGATTTTCCTATTCAGATTTTAGATTCCCTTAGAGTTTTCTTAATAAAATGATAGACCTCTGTTTTTTATGCTTTTTGCTCTTTGGATAGTTTTCTCTCAATTCAGCATGTTCGATGTTTTGATTTCTGACATTTTCACCTTCCAAGTCACAAAGCACCAACAACCACAATAACCTAACAACAGAAGATAATTGTACTTCTTTAGGTATCACTACTCTGTTTATTTTAAAGTCCTAATTTTTAATTTTTGAATGCTTTTTTATTAATTAAATTTACTCTGGGCTTATATGGACAATGATCTGTGCTTATCTATGGTATAACATACAGTGCAAGCAACAGACCACAGGGAAGCCCTGCAGACTCAACAGAGGCCAGACTAATTCATGGAAGATAAACATAGGAAACAAAGTACACTGGAAACACGGTTTAATCTAGTCAGGTTCTTGACACCTGGTTTTTCAATTAATGCTTTTTCTAGAGTTTTGAAAGAAATAACACACATTTTTGCTCTAGGAGCACTTAGAGCAAGAACAACATCACCCATCTCTAAAAATATTTCCTAGTGGATAAACTGTTAAGAAAACATGTTTGTGTTCACACTTTGAATAGAAATATTTACTATTCAGACTCTGTACTTGAATGTTATTTATTTTTTTTTTTTTTAATTAAGTAACTAAATTGACTTTTTGTGAAATGATGACCAAAATTAGGGCACTGCACTGGGTCAGCGCCTTTACAACTAAAGCAAATGATCAAGAATTCCAGGGTCTTGAAATAACCTCTACTGAACCAGCTTACATTGTGCTGAGTTTTGTTTGTTTGTTTTAATTCAAAAGCACAATATTTTAGGAGAAGAATGTGTTAGTAATTAGTTCCTAAAAACCTGAAACACAATGAATATTTGATGATATATTGAAACCTTAATGAAAGACTCTTGCATTCATTAAAAAATGAGCTCAGACGATTTTAGTTTTGAGGATGAGTGTTTGAGCTGATGGGCTTAATTAATGTCACTATTGTTTTTCCCTAGTCAAACTTATTCACATTTTGTGTATATTTTATACAATTCTTGTTCTGGAATTTTTTTTTTTTTTTTTTTTTTTTTTTTTTTTTTTTTTTTCTGGATAGGCCAGGTATTTGAGGACCTTTGAAATAAGGTAAGTTAATGAGTACAGCTCGCCAAGTCTTTACTAGGTGTCAACCAATCTCTTATTTCCTGTGCTTATCATTAATCCTACATTGAGACTTTTGGCTTCTTTAGTAAATTACTTGACTTTACCCATTCTGGACAGTATTAGGAATAAAGAAAAACTTTGCAAACGGTTTTGTTTATTCGTTTCTTCCAACTTTAGGATTATTTAGAGTAGGGTTATTTAACAAACACACTTTTCTTGTAGTTATTTTTGTTCATATTGGACATATCATGACTGATTTTTGCTGTTTAACCATTCAGTGTTTAGCTCATTCAATGCCGCCTGACAAAAAACCTTTACTTCATTTCCCTTCACTTTGCTGTCAAGAGATAATTTTCATGGATGATAAAACCGAGGGTGTTTGAGAGACAAATGCAGGAATATAAAATAGCCTGCTTTATGACACTCAACACCTTGACGTGGTTTCTAGGTAACAGTGGCTGCCTGCAGAGAGTCATTCTTGATTCACACACCTGAGGCGGGGGTGGGGCAGGGCTCCAACACAGCATAGACTGGTCAGAAAATTAGGAGCAAAAGACTCTAGTTAGTCATCATCTACTTTTTAGTTGTTTGGGGAAAGAATTTTATGTCAGGTTTACAGAGCTTTGGAAAAAGGATGATATATTTCTGCATCACATAACATGGAGAACCTGTTGACAGTGTATATTACTACAATTTCATACTGTATTTGAAACTTTATATGCTTCCTTATATTATTTTTTTCCAAGGTTGCATTAGGCTGGGATTTTTGCTAAGTTCTGGGAAACAGGTGGAATTTTCCTCTACTGGTTTATGTCTTTATCTGAAAATAAATTTCTGCAGGAATGAATAATGGACTTCAAGATATAACCAGAACCTTTTACGATGCTTTTAAATAGTAAAAGTCCATTTAATTCTCACCTCCCCCCAATTCTGTACATCCCAATTCGTCCTTCCCCCCACTTTTTTGGTGGCCAAATTGAAGCAGTGGAACAAGAAGAATGAGAGAGGGATAGTGGCTAAGTGTGCAGCAGTATTGCTTCAGCCCTCTGCATAAATGAAATCAATAATGGACAAGCAGAGAGAGAGAGGCCCAACAGCTACCTCCTGGACCCAGCCATTCTTGTCAAGCAACTCCAACAAATCCAAAAGCACAACGTCAGTTATTCTTAACGACTCATCAGAGCCACCAGAAACAAGCTTTCAAAACTTTTCTTTCATTCTTGCTCTTCTTTCTTTCATGCATCGTTTTTTGGCAGATATTCTTTATTTTCTATTATCTTGTTTGGCTAATCTGCAGATTGCTTGAGTTGGAAAGGATTTATAAAAAAAATCGACAAAGTGAATTTTCAAGAGAGAAGAGATGAAAAGAATGGCCAGAGAGTAAGAGATAACCAGGAGAAACACATTTCATGAGTCTGTCTCAGACTTGGAAAGTCCTCATCAGGGAAGAAATAGTGGCTTTACTATAAAGAGCAATTTTGGTTAGGACTTTGGAGGTAGAAATACATCTCAGTGTTTGAAAATCATTGGAAACATTTTTCATAAAAATGACTCTAGTTAGTCATTTACTTTTAGTTGTTTGGGGAAAGAATTTTGTGTCAGTTTTACAGAGCTTTAGGAAAAGGATGATATATTTCTCTTTTATGTAGTATGGAGGACCTGAAATATTATAGTTTCCCATATTAATATGACAAGAATGGAATAAAATTATCTATTATAGATAGAAATAAATAGCATGCATTCTATGATAATACAAATGCCAGAGATTTATTGAGTAATCATAAAAAAATTTAAGGGCCTTAATATGACAACATAGGTCTCATAAAAAAGAAATAGCTGACTAAGATCAATAATCCAAGCTATTTTTTATGATGTTAATTCAAATCAAAAACAAAACAAAATGAACCATTTCTGCTAAAATACATCACAAAGGAAAAATGAATTTACCTCCTAATTCTTGGCCCTGCAGCCACTTGGAAGGTATTAACTTAGAACTTTGCTGCTTTTCCTTTTCCCCCATATCTTTGAGATGATACCTTTGAAATTCATTAGGACATTATAATTAACAAATAATTTACTGATTGTGAAACACTTTTCATTTTACTAAATAGATTTGAAAGTAGAAATTCACTAGAACTGATAATTTCAGGGATCCTAATGCCAAGAATGGGTAATATCAGCCAGGTTTTAGTGTGAATATCTTCAATGACTGTTCAAGTTTTTGGGGGTTAGCCAACGCCAAAACATGTTCTCCATGCTGTTGCATTTTACATTCTGGGTGCTTTGGTTAGCATGACTACATTCTCTATAAAAGAGATAGAGAAGGCAAGGGAAAACCCAATAGGGGAAAATAAAGTATTTGATTATTATTTGCTGTATGGTAACAATCTTCAGGATGTCTGGAAGCCATAGAAAAGTCAAAGCAAAATTAGGGTGAGGAAACCCAGACAATGTGGGGCCCAAAGAGTAGACCTTATTCAGTCCTGACACCTGTTTAAACTTTTATACTCATGTGCTACATAAGTAATGCCATATAGTGGCAGTCAACAATTTTTATTGAATGAATAAATGAATGGTCAAACTGGGACACAAAAGCAGCTATTTGTTGAACCAAATGCCTGGTACTACAGGTAAGTAAAGGAAATAAGTGTAAGACATGGTATCTTCCCTCAAGTTATTATTCACCTTCGAGAAGTTCACCTTCTTTTTGGAGTCTGCTGTCTTGGCTTGATTTGATTTTCCCCTCACTTTGCCAAAAGTACTTGATTTATGCTAGCAGTAGCAATGCTAATGCTAAATGACTATTTCTCTAAAACCACCCATAAATGCATTTATTAAATTATTAAGGAAGATTTCACAAGATCACAGATTTGAAAAAACAGGCGCACATTAGCCTGAATCTATCCAGTGTTTGGATATGGAGCTAAACTCTCAGTTTTTGGTTTGGAAGGGGATTTATGAACCATGGGTTGTTTTTTCTCCCACTGAAGCATTATTATTTCATCTGCTCTTATCCTGCATTATTTTTCTAATTTGAAAGGGCAGCCTTTCATTGCTTTCATGCGTTTTGTTTCATAGGATGACAAACTAGGGAGACAAAAGGGATGTTCCTTGGTGGGGAGACAATTTGTGCCACTAAGCAACTTATCATTAAGCATTTTAGGATCTTTGAAAGCAAAATATATATTTTGAACTGGATGCTCTCTTTGGATAATTGACTCCTCCTCTCGGTGCTTTAATTGCTGCTAGAATCTCAAAATAGTGGTATCTATCACTATTTACATGATTTCAGACTATAAGTTGTTTGATTAAATGGTATACCATTTACCTTAGAGCTCAAAGGAGGCATTTTAAAATTTATCTTGGAGGATTCAAGAGGTCATTGTGATAGGTACAGCTATAGTGCAAAATTCTGCAGTCAAGATGACATGGTGGTAATGCCAGTGAATCTGAATTAAGAGTTCACATCTATAGAGAGCCAAACACACACAGAGAGGTGCCCCTGGTTCTCTGTAGTTAAGACTGTCCTGCTAGAAAGTTATGTATAAACCAAATGATGTGCTGAGTGTGAAAAACCAATTATTTAAGAGACATTTCATTCCCTTGCTTGGCCAATGTGCATAAGAATGTGTTTTGGATTGATGTCTCATATTGAATCAATCAACAGTATAAAACCTTTCCTTTTCTTAAGATGACATTGAAACTTATTTTCTTTAGGATGTATATTTACCATAGAAGAATGTAAATAATGCACTTTTTATGAATTATAAACCAATTTAAAGCCATGTGAGTTTCAAGTCAAATCCAGTTACTATTCTAAACAGATAAGCAGATGGTAGGTCCAAAGACTATAAAACCTTTAATAAGAGGAGCCCAGAAGACTTATAAATAACTCAAAAGAAGTAAGTGTTTTATTCATATAACAGAAAAGAAAAAAAAGAAGAAAAAAGAAAGAATAAAGGTAGCAGAATACAAAATGACTCATCAGCATAACTTTGGATACGGTGTTGTAACCACTAGTTGCTATTTAAGTTTTGATCACAACACTTCCAGGAGTGCATAAAAGCTTTTTTGACCCATACAGGCATTTTGATAAATTGCCTTCCATGCACCTGATAAGAAAACTTTGTCCTTGTAGCCTTAGAGGTAAAAGCAGACCAGGGACTAAAAAGATCAGGAAAAGCCCTGAGAGAATGGGGGTCAGGTCCAGTTGTGGATGTAGAATGAAGCTAATAGCAGAATGCCCTGGAGATCTGTACCAGAAAAGATTTTTGTTGTTGAATATATTTATTAACCATTTATAAGATGAGGTGAATACAGGAGTGATATTATTCAATGACCCTAAATTTTCAGTCCAGTAAGTATCACAAGGGACTCCAGCAGGACTTAACAAAACTAGGTAATTGGACAATATGATGAAGATGAAATCTGAAACAGGCAAGTGTGAGGTGATGCACATCTGAAAGAACAATTTAAGCTAATCATACACAGTGATGGATATTGAATTAGCCATAACCTTCCACGAAAAAGATCATGAGCTTTGCTCAATGTGCAACAGTGCTAAAAATAAGTCAGTGGAAGAGCAGTGAGAATAATGTGAAAAATATTAAGGTGCCATTATATAAATTGACAGCAAATCCTTGTCTAGGATATTATGTTGAGTTTTTGTCACCTCATCATGAAAATGGAATGGAAGAAACAAAAAAGTATGCTGAAAGCCAGCTAAACTGATTAGAAATATAGGATAAGCTTCATTATGAGGAGAATATTTTAATGTCACATTAAAGATCTCCTGTTGCAAAAATTTTATAGTAATAGAAAAGATAGACATTTATGACTCTCAGTGGCATCTGAGGTATGCCCATTAAAGAGAAAATAAGCACTCACATTTTGCACTGTAGTTTCTAGACTTGGGTAATCAAGACATTTTTATCCTAAAATAGTGTCTTGAGTCCTCTGAAAGTAGTATAAGTTGGTGGCATCTTTAGAACAAAAAATGAGAACATCTCCTTGGAAAACCCCTTTTATCTGGGTCAGATCTGTTGCTTGTTTGTGCTTCACTTTCATGGTGATACTTGGTGTTCATCATGATAATTCCAGGTCACTGCACGATTCTTAAAATACTTTCTATTTTTTTAAAAAATTATTTTTCAATTAGAGTTGACATTCAATATTATTTTATATCAGTTTCACGAGTAGAGCATAATGGTTAGACATTCATATAATTTACAAAGTGATCCCCCCCGATTAGTCTGCTACGCTCCAGGCATGAAATACTTTCAAAATTAGAAAAAAAAACTAAACAAAAAAACATAAACAAATTCTATTCAATATAACTGAATAAATAAAATTTGACCTATTTTTCTAAAACTTGGGCATTGAGTTGGTCAGTATATTAATTTACTTACCATAATATTTATTTACTCTGCACGTTCTATCCTTGCCCACCAAAGATAAATTTTTATAGTTGTTTTCCAGTCTTTTTAACTTGAAAATGGCATCCAAGTTAACAAAGAATAAAAATGGAATAAAGATAAAACAATACATAAGACTAAAAAGAGGAAAGGTCAAGTGCTGATATTCTTCTCTCATTTTGGGAGACTTATGGCCAAGGAGCGGAGGTGGGGAGCGAAGGTCTATCTCCACTATTATCTTTGTATGTACACACAGCCCCTGACTGTTAAAATTTGTTTTGAAGGAGGAGCTGAGAAATAATGTGCAAGGTGGGCTCAAAAAGAGCTGAATGTAGTACCTGGTAGCAAGAATAATAATCAAGTTGGGCTGAGTATTGATTCAAGAAATGTTAGCTGCTGAGAAATCAGTTTCATGATTGTTTGCACTAGCTTGGCTTATACTTTCTTTTCCTGGGAAGTCGACTTCTTTATATGACAAGTGGTATTATGGAAGTAGTTTTCTCCAGAATGACATAGACCCTTTAATACTTCTAAAGATAATCTCTACCAGGATAGAGACCCCAACAGTCCTTTCCATAAAGTAGATGAAATGTATTTCAACATTTGTTTTTGTCTCTAAAATGTTACTGGGTTGCTCTTGTGGAAATCATGAAGACCAAATGAGAACAAGCGAAGAGCATTTATTCAGAGCTTGCTATATCAAGGGAGTCATTTGTGTTTTGGCAGAGACTTACAGGCAGGCAGGGGAATGGGAAAGCTTTATGGTGAAAAATAAGGGAAGACTTAAGATATGCTCTGATTGGAGGCTATTAGCCTGGAGAAGCTGTAGACAAGCTAACTAGAAGAGGGGTATCCTATGTGATTGGTTAGGGGGTACACATTTGTCTTTCTCTGGTTGGTCCTAAATTGGAAGCAGGGATAAAAATCAGAGAGGTTGTCATTATTAATCATGATCCGGATGTTTGGGGCTCACTGTTACAGGGGTTATTGTTTGGCTTCCTGGATTATTATTAGAGATAGCAGTCAGACTTCCTTGAAGTCTAACTTGCAGGAGACTAGCTATTATAGATAATCAGTTGGTTTCCTGGGCAATTTGCTTTAGGTTGCATGTCAGAATTCTGTTTTAATACATGATCTGGCCATTGTCTATTCGTATATTCAGTCTTTCGCTCAGTAAAACAAAAAATGAAGTTCGCATTTTGAGAGAATTGAACTCTTGGAAGCATCAAACTTCCATTTTTGAATAGCTTGTTTAGTTTTGTAATGCCTGAAATAAATCATCACCAAGATAAGAAAATTCTTGGAAGTCTCAAATTAAGGCTTGCTTGTGCTTTGGGCCAGAAGTGACTTGAGTACAGCATCTTCATTCGAATAAAGTAACTTTAAATTATAGAATGCATAGATGAAAATATCATATTTGAAAAAAAAAGAAAGATAAAAGACTACCATCTGTTTAAAACTTCCTCTGTAGTTTTATTTTATTAATTAAAGATCATAACTTTTGAGTCAAGTCCCAGTGTGAATAAGACTGTCTTGAAAGTCGCAGTAACTATTTCAGGCCACCAAGGCATCATTTTGTAAACTTTCATAAATCCCGTAGATATTCTAATGGGCAGAAGGAGCTTATACAGCTTCTTAAGTGCCGTAGCTTCCTCTGAGAGACACAGTATGAATCAGGAAAATCAGTTTAGCAATAAAGAATCTTTGATGGAAAATATAATATTTAGTATCCTAAATTGAATGGTATTAAGCAAGCAGAAAGAGCTAATTTTTTCTAGTGCTAGTACTGACATTTAGCCATGTATAATATACTAACACAATTAACTAAAATATACTGTTCCTGAAATGTGCTATAACCAAATGCACTATATTTTTCATATGATTTGCAATTTCCATGGAGAGCTCATTTGGATTACGTTTATAATATTCATTTAGCAAACTCCATTAGCAATGTTTACAAGTGCTTATGGATCCGGTAAATGAGTTTGCGGATGTGCTGTGAACGAAGCTAAATGCATCCATTTGTGTATGGGATCTAATTCATAAACTCATTCCAATCAGGCAGGGTGTATAGCACATTAAACACTAACCTGCGAGCCTGGATTCCTATATGGTTTCTACATGGTTTCTTAATATGACTGAATTGATTAACCTTTTGGTTTCTTAATTTTCCCTGGAGAAGGGAACTCATTGAAAAATTGGATTAATACGTGCAGCTGAGCATAAGAATCCTTAAAGGCAAAAAAACAAATAAATAAATATACAGAATAGAGAGATGTTCAGTCTCTTCCTGGTTGTAAATCAGGTTTTCAGTGGAAAACTGTTTTAACACACTCAGGTTTCTAGAATGATAGTCACATTAATGAGAATGTAATTTTGTGAATTATCCTGGTGACCTGAAAAGGTTTTTGAATCTCGCAAAAGGGCCTAACCTGAAAAACGCAAGTGTTCCTAATTGGAGTGGCTGATTCTTTGATGAGAAATGTCTAAAGACCTCTTACAAAGGTGAACGAAAATCCTTTGTTCTGCCAGTTGATCTACCAGTTCATGAGATCCAGATTTCTAGATCGTTATTCATGCTAGGTCAGGGCATGGATAGGGATAGTAGATCAGTGACACCCAGACCTGTATAGATCTCTCAGGATTAGGAAGAAAGCTTATAATAATAATAACAGCTAATAACTGTTGATGTTTATCATAGATTATAACTGCTTTACGTGTAACTCTGATCCTTATAACAATTCTATGACGATAGGCACTATCATTTTTATTTTCATTTTATAAATGAGAAAACAGGCTTAGAGAAATAATGTGTCCCAAGGTCATACAGCTATAAAGCAGCTGAGTTAGAATTTGAACTCAGGCTCTCTGACTCCAGACTCCGGCTCTTTACTATTGTATGGTAGGTAACTGAACTTACACAGATACGTGCAGCTGAGCATAAGAATCCTTAAAGGCAAAAAAACAAATAAATAAATATACAGAATAGAGAGATGTTCAGTCTCTTCCTGGTTGTAAATCAGGTTTTCAGTGGAAAACTGTTTTAACACACTCAGGTTTCTAGAATGATAGTCACATTAATGAGAATGTAATTTTGTGAATTATCCTGGTGACCTGAAAAGGTTTTTGAATCTCGCAAAAGGGCCTAACCTGAAAAACGCAAGTGTTCCTAATTGGAGTGGCTGATTCTTTGATGAGAAATGTCTAAAGACCTCTTACAAAGGTGAACGAAAATCCTTTGTTCTGCCAGTTGATCTACCAGTTCACTATCATTTTTATTTTCATTTTATAAATGAGAAAACAGGCTTAGAGAAATAATGTGTCCCAAGGTCATACAGCTATAAAGCAGCTGAGTTAGAATTTGAACTCAGGCTCTCTGACTCCAGACTCCGGCTCTTTACTATTGTATGGTAGGTAACTGAACTTACACTGAGGTACAAAATTATCTGAAATAGAAGAATCAGCTGTCTTTCCCAAAGTTATGTAGTTGTTCTTTTGGAGTGAAAGTTCTAATTTTGCCTTATTGAAGACATAGGGGTGTAATTCCCCATCTTGAATCTAATCAATATCCAGGACCCAGAAATTCGAGTCATCTTTGATATGATAAGAAAGTTATCAAACAGTGCCATCCAACGAGGATATTTTCTCGCTTTCTTTCAAAATTGAGTTGGGAGTTTCAGTAATTATTTAAAATTTTTTTTCAACAAATACAGTTTTTTTTTTCAGAGAACACAGATGCTCTTAACTCCCTAGCATTCACCATCTGTACCTCAATTTACATTTCCCAAAACACTGCTGACATCTGTTTAAATGCCAATCTCTCCCCAACTTAGTAGGATTTTAGCTCAAAAGTGATATCTCATGAGTGATTTGGAGTTTCAAAGTTATGCTGATTTTAATCAAAATGCTCAATGGCTACAGGTATACAGGCTTTATCTGTTCTTTTGAGAAGATTTCCATGAAATGGAAGCTAATCTTAAAAGTGATCTGTCATTACCAGGGGAATGTAGGAACATTTTGCCAGGTTACACTTTTCATCTATGGGCAAAGAAAGAGAAATGTTCTGAGTTGCATGGAGAGAATT
Organism: Pteropus alecto; assembly: GCF_000325575.1. NCBI lineage: Eukaryota > Metazoa > Chordata > Mammalia > Chiroptera > Pteropodidae > Pteropus > Pteropus alecto. The sequence continues at coordinate 4,476,881 of NW_006431925.1, read as the reverse complement.
CTGAGTGATTAGGAATTCTCCTAAAGAATCATTGCCCCTGATTCCTTTTTGTAGGTCAATCTTCTTTTCATACAGAGATGTCTGACTTTCTTCAATGAATCATTCTGTGGGTGGAGGTATAGAAAATATGCTTGGGAGTAGACATAGTGTGGGAATGGGGCTAATGGCTGGTTGAACAATGGGACTGAGAGATAATCATGAACTGTGGGATACTGATTTTTTTGAAAAAGAAAATACAGAAATAATGTCTCTAAATGAGTGTCGCTCCTTCACAATAGCACCCAGGGAAACTAAAAACTTAATCCAATAATGCTGTAATTATTCAAAACATTCTTGGAGTTATTTGAAGTCAGGGGCACATTTTTGGGAGGGTAGGGGAATTCTCGGTGATATCAAGTCTTTATTTGTAAGAAACTTTGATTTTTGGAAAAGATCAAAAGTCTTCTGGAATGTCATATTTCTATAAAGTAGGTTAAAAGGAGCAATTTTTCCTTAACAAACTGATTCTAAGAAGGCAATTTTTCAAAAGATGAGCTTCAGAAAAATTGTAAGCAATGGAAGCATCATAAGACTAGGTTTGTAATCCCTTAAGAAGATTTCTTCTTCATTTGGAAGTATAAATTTGATCTTGTTTGTGTTTTGGAATCAGACAGATCTAGGCTTTAGCTCCAGCTTCATATATTTCAATATGTGTGACCTGGGTTACTTAGCCATATTAAGCCTCACTTAGTTTCCTCATCTATAAAAAGGAGATAGTTAAAATATATACTTTGTGGCATAGTAAGGATTAAAGAGGGTGGTGTATGTAAAGTGCTTCGCCCAGTGCTTGGCATATAGTAAGTACTCAATAAAAGTAATGCCAAGTCCTACCCTCCTTCATACCCTCAAAGTAGATAAATGGATTCTAATCTCATGGGATGCAGTGTGATATAGTAGGACTTGGAGCCATGTGCTACCATTTATTTGGCTATAATAGTCCTAGGCAAATCATTTAGCTTTTAGAGTCTTGTCTTCCTTCTTTGTAAAGTGGGTATAATAATCCTTCTCTTACCAGCTTACCACGAACGTTAGAGATAATGTACATAAAGAATTTAGAGCAATGATTATGATTATAATAGAAAGGATCTTAGGATAATAACCTTTTAATGGAATCCAGATTGTTCTACAAAGATGATAATAAGTTTAATGTGGTACTAATACTTGCATTATAAAACAAACAATATTTCAATTGCAACTTGGGAATTTTTCAGGGTGGCAAATATCTCTGAGCATGGCTCTAACACACTTGGATTTATGGTTTCTAGGTTGCAGATCTAGAATATTGTAGGTTAGTGTGTCCCACATGTACCGTATTCATAGGATTCTAAGTGATATCAATGTAAAGCCTTGGTTAACTATAGAGCTCAATGGAACATCACTTCCATGGTTAGAAGTTTTTCCTTCTCTATAGAATAATACCTTAGAGAATAGTTTCAGTTGTGAACTATTTAAATGTGTCTTTTAAAATACAAATAAACATTTTAATAGAGACAGGGATTACTCTCTTTCCCATTTTCAGCATTAAATTTCCCCAGAAGCCTTCAAGAAATTCTTATAACAAAAGAAAATCATACCCTGTAGCAACATCTTTCTTTCAAGAGGAGAAAATATTTATATTTTCATTTTGTTTGGCAGAAACGTTGCAGTTAAAATGAGATGTCTGACTCATTTCTACAGCCAAATATTTTTGAAATGAAAGTTTGGCGTTATAAAAATTTAAAAAATCCATTCAGTTCTAAAATAGACTTAAAACTTGCTGATTTAGATCAAACCAAAATGTTTAGGAACAAAATTGTAGTTAAATAAGTAGTTTTCAAAAAAATTTAAAGGAGTGGAATCTTATTCTCAAATTAAATCTTACAAAGAAGTATAAAATGAAAAATGGGTAAAAGCAAGAATACTCTAGTTAAGGAAGGAAGAGAGGCCTGCCCGTCACCCTGCTAACTTCTTCCTTCTCTCTTCCATCTCCCATAGTTGTCTGACACTTTCTTAGAAAGTCCAGGGCTCCCAGGAACACAATTTTGGATTCATTGGTCTAGCTCTTCCTTTGGTTTCACCTACTGGCCCTGTTTAAAAAAAAAAAAGTAAAATAAAAAGGCAGTTTTCTGTGCATAAAGCCTTAAACCTGTCAACTTGAGTAGACAAGAGACAGACATGTTTATACCCTGATAGCTCAGTTCTCTCTGCTTTGCCCAATGTTTGGGAGCAGGGGTGTTGAATATAGACGAGTCTGTCTGCAAGTTTGATTTTTGTTGGTGGTAAAGTTTCTCCTGGTTGACTTGGCAAATTTTCTGTAATGACTTTCAAGTCAAGAGGACACATGCCACAGTCTTAAAAAGTAGCTTTACTGATATTTGGTAACATTGGCCATGTTGATGCTTTCCTTTGTCAAAGTACAATGTAGAAACAGGTAGGGGTGAGGTGAGAACTTCAGTGCTGTTAGAAAGGGCATACACTATCTGCAGCATATCTCGTCTTGTTTGGAAAGGTTATTCTGCCCTTGATGAATTGAGGCAGGTGATGGGAGGTGACACCAAAGCCTGGCCTCTGCCTCAGGCCCTGTAAAGTGTTGATGTGACTCCTGCAGAGATCCTCTCTGGTGTCCTTTAAATCAGGGGTCCCCAACCCCCTGCCCACAGACCTGTACTTGTCTGTGGCCTGTTAGGAGCCCGGCCGCACAGTAGGAGGTGAGTGGCGGGAAGCGAGCAAAGCTTCATCTGTATTTGCAGCCATTCCCCAGCACTGGCATCACCTTCTCAGCTTCACCTTAGATCATTAGGCATTAGATTCTCATAGGAGCACTCGTCCCTGGTGTCAAAAAGGTTGGAAACCACTGCTTTAAATGACATCCGGGTTTTAGAATCCAACTGCTTGAAATCATCTCACTCAAGGAGTGAAACTGGAAGTGCTGCGTAGCATGATGACACCAGGCCCCAAGGTAGACGGAAATTGCTTGGGACTGATGCCCCAAACCGGCCTGACTACATGGGACCTGATTGACAGAGGAAGGAACAGCCGAGTATATGCCAAATGTAAATAATGAGCAAGGCCGCTGGTTTTTTACCTCCTAGCTCTGCTAGGGAAGTAGCCAAGTTAAAACCTAGAGATTTATCTTAGCCCCCAAAGGAGGGCTAAGAGAGAAACCCAGAATAGTTACACAAGTCCAGCCTTCAGGGTTTAAGAGGAAGGTGACTATGGCTCCTATTTTAAAATGTGAATTTTCCTTAGGCTGTGTGTCTTTGGGCAAATTACTTAACCTCTCTAATTAAACCTTGGTTCCCTTAGCTGTAAAGTAAATTCCAATCTTTCTTGAACTGTCTGTGCTGAAGCACCAGATTAAAAAAAAATTCCAGTCATCTGTAGACTGTTAATTTTGTATAATACAATAAAAATGAATTCCTAAAAATACATACATTTTTTATTCTCAAAGTCAATGGACATAAAATTATTCTGTGACATTATTTTTAAAATTTCTAAACATTTATTCTCAGTGTCTGTAGTATTTTACTGCAGACCAGTAACAATTTGTGGACTGACACCAGTACGTGGACTAGACTTTGAATGTCATTGATAGACACTAAATTATGAGGCTAAATGGAATAGTACATATATTTGACAACTGTTGTCATAATATTTATATTTCCTATAGGTTTAAACCATTGGAAAGGGATTTTCCCACCAGTAAATTCCTACTTTTGTAAAGCCACAACAACACAGAAGATTTTACAAAGAATACATAGGACAGAGAGGGAAGGAATAGTTCAAATCAACCTCTTTTGAGAGACAGAGGAATGGTAGGTCTCAGGAACACCAGATAAAGGTTCAAATTTTGTGAGCCAATGACTCAGTTAAGTGCAAATCCTGGGACTGCTACTTTAAAAATATGAGCTGAAGATATCCAAAAGAGGTTCCCAGTTTGGGGGAGAGAGTCATAGCTGCAGCACAGTCAGTCAGCCTGAGGCTCCAGTGATTAAGAGGATTCCAGATTTCATTCCCTCACTAGAGCTGCTGATCAGCTGAGCAGTACAATACTTCACACTTGGGCTTGGAGGCACAAAGACTCGGGTTTGAGAGTCTCCTTATTGCCAGTGCAACTATAGATGAGGTTATTTATGCTCCCCAAGCTCCCATTTTCTCCTGTGGAAAGTGGGGGCTAATAATAATGCCCGCTTTTCTTAGTGCTGTTGAAAAAATTAAATGAAATAATTCCTGTTAGTGTTCAACAATTTTTGAATGAATAATGACAGTTTATAAGGCCAAATGAGCAGCTCAATTTTAGCCAAGCTATGCTAGCACTTGGTCAGATTTTGTTTGGCAGGATGGACCAAAGGGGTCAGTGGCAGCAAATAGCTTCTTTCAGACAGAGCAGAAGAAAAGAACCCAAACCTCAACACACCACTTTTAAAAGGGTTCTGACCCTTAAATCATGATTTTCCCTATAGCTATCTAACACTCTTTATCCTTCCCTTCACCCCAGCTGTGAAAGTGATGGTTATAATATGGAAAAATGAATCAAAGTCTTGAATACATCATCCAAGGTGAGGAAAACTGCAGGGGTTGAACAGGAGTCTGGGGAAGCAGGAGTTCCCGTTTTTTCCTATCTACACAATGTGCAAAGAATATCTGTGATTAAAATTCTTAACACGATTTCAAAGCATCACTTTCCTAGGTAGATGACACGCAAAGGCAGGCAGAGAGATTGAGGATGATCTGACTCAAGTGGCTCATTTGTAAGAGCCTGAGTAACACTCCATAATGAATTTGCTATTTACTGATATAGCAGTGCATTCATTTGGCATTAATGGGCAGGACCAATGTACAGTCATCGTTATTTTATTTAAATTCGGGCTTTGGTCCCAGGCAACTAAATTGCTGCAGAAGGAAAGTGATATGCCAATTTCAAAGGTACTTATTGCCATACCTTCTTGTAGCTGAAAAAGAGAAAGATATAAAAAAAGGACGAAACTATAAATGCTAACTAATGATGATAGTAATGATGCTAGTAATAACATATTTTATTTGGAAGGCACAATTAATGAAGGGAGACTTCCTAAAAAGGTATTGGCCCACAAGGAGTGAACTTAAGCTGCAAGATGGGCCAATGTGGCTCCCAAATACTTTTAATTTATACAATTATGGGGGAAATTTCATTGGGTATAATTTTCAATTAAACTTCAGTAGGTTTCAACCTTCACCCTCTTTAGTTATTTCTGGAGCCCTCAGGCCAGGTGATATCTCATACATGCCCTAGCATGAGCTACCTCAGATGTTTTGGTCTCCTCATCAAAGGACCTTGACATTGCCTCTGTTCTGGTGGCTTCTATTAGAATGCTGCCCTACAAGTAACACTCCTATTACCCTTGGGGACTGTCTTGGCTACTAAGGCTGTGGTCTGTGACAGAGCTAGCATAGTAGTTCTCTATCACACAATCTTTCATAAACATAGATCTCCCTGTTTCTTATGTTAATCTCTCTTTTATGGGAGCTTAAAATCAAGCCATCAGGCTGGGTTTTATGAGTATGTGGTAGGAAGGTGAGTAAAGATAGAGGCCATGCCATTCACTACATTGGCCTCATCTGACTTCTCCCAGGGACTTTCTGTGGATACGCTGTGAATATTACTCATGCAAATAAACATTGGCAAAGTGGGGAAGATCATCCAGTTCCATTTACCAAAAACAACTGGATCCTAGGTCCAGTCCAGAGAAAAGTACCCCTGAGATGAAAAACCAGTTAAATCATATGTATCTGTCATTTATATGTTCACATGAATAAATTTTAAGATATTTTGTTTCAGGAGCATGCTTGGATAGAGAATATTGGTTACCAGCAATGGAAAACATTGTGGGGAGGGGCAAGATGTTGAGCATATTAAAACCAGCTTTGATTACTTCACAGTTGTACTCTAAGATGGCCCTGCTCACTCTCACTCTTAGCAAAATTTAAGATAAGCCAGGAATGAGGTATGTAACTTTAGCTAAAGTAGACCAAATATTGAAAGGAATATTTAGTTTGACTATTTTCATGAGCCACTGTGTGTGTTCTGCTTCAGTACTTGACATATCCAACATTGGGTCTGAATCAAGGTTTTTGAAAAATTGAGAAAGAAATTCGTAGTCAGAGACTGATTGCCACTCATTTCCTAATATGAGCTGTGTCTTCTCAAAGAAAAGTCATATATTTCCAACTTTCATGCAGAGGTCTTGTCTGAAGGTATGTTTCAGAGGAAGCAAAGGATTTCTGTAATTCTGACTCTAAAAAGAATACTGTGGTCTGACTCTAAAGAGAATACTGTGGTCATTCTCTGAAGTCTGTTTCTCTAATGTCCAAGTCACTTCTGCTCTAGACCTGGCCTTTGTAGGAGGTGGTGAGGAGGAGGCACTTGGGGACCAGGGAGGACTTTTTCAAGCCTGCCATGTGCCTCAGTCAGACTTGCTTGGCCTAACGCTGGATTATTTCCAATGACGTTAATTCAGGGATCTAGTGCAAACAGTTGGAGACCTAAGTACAGTCAGGGCAAGGGTTCCTCCCTTTGTCATTACCAAGCTCTTTTTGAAATTGGTTTTCTTCTCCCAGGGACTTCACACTTTAACAATTTTAGTTATCAAATAGCATTTACCAAGTAATAATTGTTTCGTTTTCCTTGTTTATTAAGATAAGTGAGGGGTAACTGCCAATCAGTTTTTGATTGACATATAATCAGCCAGTGTTATTGACTTGATAAAATGCCATGAAAATGAAACAAAATGAGATGAAAGAAAACCTGTTGTGTGTGTTTATATTTTAGTTATATGTTTGTATGTATATATATATGTATGTATGTGTGTGTGTATACACACACACACACACGCACACATTCCATTGGCTTTCAAGACACTAAATGTAATTCACAGATGACACACACACACACACACACACACACGCACACATTCCATTGGTTTTCAAGACACTAAATGTAATTCACAGATAACTGTTATTACCTTTACTCAGTCTTTGAAGAATGTCAGAATTTAGGAGTACAGGATGAAAAACTTTCCAAGGTCTACCTGGGTTGAGGCTATTTAGAGAGCTACACAATGTCTTTGGATACTCTTCTAGGGGGGCTTTCAGACTTCAGCCAACATCTTAGGATGAAAGATCGGGGGTATACCTACTCAGATATGTTCTAATTCAAAAGTTCTGTACAAAGATCCAAAGTTAGTTTTCAAGCAACCAATAAGACTGGTTGTTTAGCTGACTCTCTTTCTAACTATCCCATTTATTTAAGTTTCCAGCTGTGAAGCCACAGAGACAATATTAGATTAAACTGGTTCTACCCAACATTATGAGCTGGGTGGGCAAATTCAGCCTATGTTACAACTTCCAGACAAGTCTTTATTCATCAATCTCTTGGCAAAAAGAAATATACTGTGGTAATGAAATGTAGGGACCTGAGGAAATATGTGGTGGGACATGAGTGGCACTTTGGCCCCTTCCAGGGGGACCTGGTTTAAGTCTTTAGCTACACTTGCCAAATAGAAGAGTGAAAATAAAATGAAAGAGTTCAGCAGTTTGTCTCCATGACATAGATGTCTGTTAAGGTATTTATATCCAATGAACACTGTTGAGAACTTTCATCTACTAGTGTATAACTACAGAATCTTATGTAGTCTTTAAAGTGATGATAGAAACAGGATATAAATGGGGAAGTAACTTGGATTATGATATTTTTAAGAGAAGAGTACAACCCTGGATCCATTAAATTACTGACCCTTTCTAGTTAATCAATGCAGGTAAGAGACTTCCCATGTGAATGGTTAATTTAAAATATATATCACGGGCAAATACACAAAGAAGACTTTTCATAACTGATTGTGGCTCAACTGCTTATTTAAACCAAACATATATTTGATTGTTTTTAAATATTGATGCCTTTTCTGTTATTACAAAACACTGAGTAGGAGTTCACACAATGAGGGTGACATGTGAATGTGTCAAGTTAATGTCAAAACAACAGCCTTGAGCAGCATCACAGTCTGACAGGTTTCAGAGTGGAGTGACTGCTGACTGGACTACTCTGAGGCTGAATTAGGTCTCTCCCTGTAAGGACTTTGCTATTTTCTTGGGTGTCTGCAGCCTGGAGTTGTGTCAGACTTCGCTGAATATATCCCTGTGTAGAAAGGGAGGGCATGAACTTTGCCAACAGGAGGGATGAATATGTATGGTGTTATTCTTTGGATCAGGCTGACTGCAACCTCTGCTGAGAGGGACTGTGACAACATGCTTGACTTTCTTAGCATGAGGCCTGCCAAATAAAGCACCTAGCTTGCACCTCTCATATAGGAGGATGAACCAGCCAATGCTGAACTTCTTAGTGCCCAGAAAGCACTTCTTCTACTGTAGGGCTACTGAAAATCCCTTTGCTTGGGATAGTTTTGGCTTTCCCTTTTCACTGGTCCTGTCAGACATCTACCTGTGGTGTAAATTTTGGTCTAAATGTCTTTCTCTTAGGAGGACTTCACTACCTTCTCAAACTAAGTTAGAAGGACCCTGTGATGTATGCCCCCATAACACCCTTCATTACCCCATTGTACTAATCATGATTCTCCAGCAAAACAGGACGTGTGTGTGTGTGTGTGTGTGTGTGTGTGTGTGTGTGTGTGTGTGTGTGGAGAGAGAGACAGACAGACAGACAGAGACGAAGACAGAGAGATTTATTTTAAGGAATCGTTTCACAAGATTATGGAGGCTTGGAGAGTCTAAAATCTGGTGGAGTAGGTTGGCAGGCTGGAGACTCAGGAAAGAGCCAGTGTTGCAGTTCAAATTCAAAGATCATCCGTTGGCAGAATTCCTTCATGCTTGAGAAAGGTCGATCTTTGTTTTATCAAGGCTTTTAACTGATTAGATGAGACCCATTTAAGTTATGGAGGGTAATCTGCTTTGCTAAAAGTCTACCAATTTGAACATTAATCTCATTCAAAAAGCACCCCCCCAGGAATTTTTAGAATAATATTGTTTGACTAAATGTCTGGGCATTGTGGCCCAGCCAAGTTGACACATAAAATTAACGATTATACCCGTGTAACACTATCATATCTGTTAATGTTTACATATGTGAATGCTTGCAATCCTTACTAGGCATGAGGACATGAACCATGTTTGTTATGTTTCTGACATGTTCCTAAGAACTTAATACATGGTCAAACACAAAGTAGATGCTCTTTGAATATTAAGTCATTATTAATGCAACAGATATTTAATACTTATAATACACCATGTCAGTTGCTGCTCTTATTACCAGTGATAAGCAGTGAACAACACAAACAAAATCTCTGCTCTCTTGGAGCTTTCATTCAAGCAGGAAAATCTAAAAGTTGGAATGTTTTAGTGGGGATGTGACTTGATCTGATTTTCATTTTAAAAATACCACTTTGGCTACTGCATTGAATGAACTATTAGGATAGGAGAGGAGGGAAGGGTGAGAGCAGAGACCTGTTATGAAGCCATCACGTTAGTTTAGGCGAGATATGATGGTGGCTTGGTCTAGGTTAGTGAAAGAGGAGGTGCTGAGGAGAATTTAGATTTGAGACATACATTGAAGGTGGGGATAACAGAACTTGGCTCTTTGATGTAGATATGAAGTATGTGTGTGAGAGAAAAAGCAGTGAGGCCTAAGTTTTGGATCCAAGTAACTCTGAGAATGTTGTTCCCATTTACTAAGTAGGAAGCTTGGGGAAGGAGCAGGGTTGAGTAAAATCAAGACTTCCATTTTGGATGTGTTGAGCTCGAAATGTGTATTTGATATCTAAATGGAGAGGGTGAGAGGGCAATTGAATATAGAAGTCCAGATCCGAAGGGAAGGGCCTGTCCTGGAGGTGTAGACTGCCTTTGGAGCTGTGAGATGGCAGGTGATCATGCAGGAAGAATGCAGGGATATGAAGAGAAGAGTGCCAAGGACCATGCTCTTGGGCATCATCATTTGGGGTTTGAATAGAGGTGGAAGATCTAAAAAAGAGACAGAAAGGTGTGGCAAGAGGTAGGAAGGATAGCAGAGAAATTTGGTGGCTAGGAGCCCAGGGAATAGCATTCCAGGAAATAGGAAGAGACCAGCTCCTCAGCTGAATGAATGTATCATGCCCTATAGTTTATTAAGTACTAAAATAACCCAAAGAGTTATAAGACATGGAATTATGTCCCTGAGCCCATTTAGAGAGATAAGTCGCTCATACTTGGCTTTTTGGAATATTCCTTGAGAGTTCTGGAGAAGCTGGCTTGGGAAAGTAGGATAGAAGGAAGAGAAGATTCCCCTTCTCCCTTCTTGGATTAGCCAGCTTGTGGTCAATGACAAAAGAGAGCAAATTTGTTTGTTTATTTTAGCATTTACTGAAAGCCTATATGTATCTCAAAATTATAATTCTGTGAGTTAGGTCTAAAAATCAAGCTTTCAGGGTAGTTTGACATTTTTTTTCCTCTGTCTCCTTATCCATTATAAGAAGTCTATGCAAATTAAGCATATTTAATACTGAAAAGGAAAAAGAGAGGGTCCTCTTAGAAATATATCACACAAGGGAAAGAAATCTGAACATCAGAGTTTTAAACTGAGATTAGTACCAAGTACCAAGCCAAGAACAGAGTCATATCAAATAGAATATAGGGATGACAGAGGCTGTAAAGATCATTAGGAGTGAGAATTTATTGAGCACTTACTGTATGCCAGGTACTTTCTGAATACTTAGCACATATTATTTTATTTAATAATTATAATAATCTGACACAGGCACTGTTACTGTTATTCCAAATGAGGAAACTGTATTATTGACAGATTGATAGATCTGTTCCAAAACAAATAGTTTGTAAGTGATTGAACCAGGATTTAGATCTAGCTGTCTGGCTCCAGAGTCTGCACACGTAATCATTATGTTCCATCGCCTCAGGTAGCCCCATGGGATAATCTTCAAATGAAGCACGAAATGATCTTGACTTGGGAGTCCACTTGAAGGTTAGGAGAATGGTGATAGCTGCGTTGGAGGTGAAAGAAATATCTCTGAAATTTGATGACAGAAAAGGCTGGAAAATCTTTTCAATAAATAGAGATCTCTGAAGGGGTGAGTGGTGTGTGTGTGTGAGTGTGTGTAAAGCAGTAAAGTCTATCCACATCTGTCAGTGTGTTTGTGCAATGCTACTACATACTCTGCCTAATACGTGCTTCAGTGGTTTAAAGACTAGGGTGCAGGCTTCTCTAAGGAGGCAGGGTGATGACAATTGAATTTCCATGTTACATGCATAAGGTTTTTTCTGAGACACGGATAATACTGACAACCTGGTCCATCTTGCTTTCTTTGAAAATCTCTGGGTATGGTCCATCAAAAAATCTGTGTAGTTAAATTTTGATGTATTCACCAAACCAGCAGGTTGACAAGATTGATAATATAGAGAGTCGGAGGAATAACAGGGAGTTCCATATAAAGGAGAACCAAGGGACACCCACTGTTCAGGGATTGGCATCACCCTTCCTGCAATTGTCCACCTCATTATTTCTCTCACTGTGACTGGGTAGGAAGGATAGAGTCCACCTTCATGAGCTCTTGGGCCAGGCCTGTTTACTCAGGACTGCTGCCAACAGGTCAGCTTGTCTTCGCTTCTCCTCTGCTCAGTCAGCGTGTAGAGAGATCAGGCCTCTGAAGATTTTTTTAGCTCAATAATATTCTATGGTCATATTAAAGAATATCAAAATCATGGATGCCTCATATCAACATATGAAATAAAAAAAACACTCTGTTATTTATTTTTTTAACAGGAAAAAAAGCTAGCTTTCTGTTACCAGAATTCAAATAAATTTTAACAGGAAGTCTAAATGGGCTTTTATTTTGCATTGAAGAGTAAAAAAGTCATTGGTGTTTTGGAATCATGGAGAGCCTAACCCTTTCTCTTCTAGTATATAGCAGAATCTTTTGGAATTCTAAACAGCCTGACCCAAATAATTCTTCACTTGGACTTGAACTGGGCTAGCTGTCTAATTTTCCCCATGTTTCTTATATTCCTTAGAGGGTCTTCACTTGTACGACTGATAATGGAAAACAATAATTGCGTTACCCAAAACATCTGCTTTGATAAGATGAGGAAGTTGCTGGGTGGTGGGTTGCTGGGTGCTGGATGCCTTTCTTTATGGTGTTCCAACCCCAAGTCTTGCAGCAAATACCTCACTTAGATTGGTTATCTTCACTACAATTCAACTGACTTTTGTTGGATTCCAGTTAGATAGATGCACAGCACTGTCCTAGTACGTGTAAAGAAGTCAGTTGTATTTCCTGTTCTCCCATGCTTACTACAGGGGAGGAGGTACACGTATAAGTAATTTGATATAAGGCAGAATGCACTGTAATGTAGGTGCACGCTGAGTACAGTGAGAATTATGTGTAGTGATAATAATATAAGAGAATGCTAAGAGCATCGTATATTTAATAAAATTCGGTGAGGATGGACCTATAACATGAGAGCAAGGATGAGGCTTGAGATAAATTTGGTGCATAATAACTAGCATTGGATCTATACTTTACCTGAAATCTGGACTATGATAGTTTCTCTCATCTAATAGCTGGCATGGTCGAGTGCTTACTGTGTTTCAGGCTCCGTCTTCAGTTGCTTACGTAGAATATTCCATTGAATCTTCATACTTATTAGATAGAAACTGTTGTTAGCTTCATTTAAAATTAAATGACATGTTTAGAGAGTAGGTCAGGTTTCCAATATCATGTACTAGTAATGGTGAAACTGGAGTTAGAAATTGGGTCTGACTTTAAAAAACTCCATGTTACTATATTCCACGTCTTTATATTTGGAATGTATGAACCAAGATACACTGATCCCTAGTGTATAACAAATTCTGTTTCCGTAAAGCTGGTCAAAGTTGTGACCCCAAACTATTTTTCCTCATATCACAAAAGAAATAATGCAATGGTCTGGGGCCAAAATTAAAAAAAAAAAATTTTTGCAGTATATGGGCCAGAGGTGGTTTTATGTCGAAATGAGCTACATATGCGAGAAATACTTGTTTTGTCAATGATTTTTTACAGCTCATACTTGCATAACATCATAATTCAAGAAAAGTAGGGCATATTGCAAATAATATGGTAGCTAACTAGTAATAAAAGGAAAATCCTATAACCTCCTTAACTTAGTAATATATAGATCTTCTAATTTGTTTAAAACAAAAGCCATTTTAAAAATGTAATTCTGAACATGAAGACATACGTGAAAGGATGTCCATTGGAAAAGTATTGCAGGATAAGATTTTGCCTGACTGAAAACTATCATTTATAGAACAGTGATATAGTTATAAGCAATGCTGTATGAGATTGTGGTGAGAGGCTTCTTGCTGGCTCAAGCAGCAATGATGAAGTGAGGTAGTAGCTCAAACTTTTCAACATAAAGTTAATCCTGGTCTGCCTGAAACACAGTAGACCGGGATTTGGGTTTTAATTTTGCACTAAATTACATTTGTCATTTTGTCTTTGTTTCCTCCTCTGTTCAATGGATGCGAAGGCACTCTAATTGTGACCTTGGAAATCATCATCTATTCAGCTTACGTCTTTCACTGTTTCATGTGTATCTGCCACTGAGAGGAAGAGCATTCCGTGGCCAATGCTGAGCTGTTAAATGGGAGTAACAGAACCCATCCACCCACAGAGTTGTTTTCAACAAGATAGTGGGAGTGAAAGCTCTTCAGCTAGCTAGAAGTGTACTTAGTATAGGGCTAGGCACATTGCCTATACTGATTTATTTTTATATAGCATTTTCACAGATTTATGTTGTTTTATTCTCATAGAAACCCCTGAAATAAGAGAAGAGTCGGCATCAAACCTACATTACAGATGAGGAAATTGAGGCACACAAAGTGATTATGTGACTTACTGGGAATTATAGAGTAAATTAGCAGAATCGGAACTGGATCACAGCTCCCCCGACTTGCTGCTGGGCACTTTCCCCTCTAAATGTGACATTGTTATTTTGCTTTGAATCTTAGTACAATGGAGAACAAAAAAAGGAGAGTCTTTTAAAGTAGTTTTTCAAATTGCCTCAAAAAAAAAAAGATAAAGAAACATTTTTTTTTTTTTTTTCTATTTAGGGTTTTGGAGATATATTTATTGGGGAAAAAAACAAGGACGTTCAGGATGTAATTCCTTTTGGTATTTTATTTTTTATAGTGGGCAATTGCATTTTTTTTCTTGCTCTGCAGTAGGAAAATATTACAATTGTAAGTGAGGGTTGCAAATGTGAAAACAGGCTCTCAGATGAAAATCGTATGGGGCACTTAGCATTCTGAAAAATATTTGAGTCATTATGTTGCAGTTCTAAAATTGAATCAATGCTATATTTAATAAGGCACAACAGGCCATGAATTATTGCACATTAATTCATACCCAGTGTGTTGCTAGGCACATGGCTAAAAGCTGAGTGCAGTCAATGCAACTAAACATGAATACACCATAATTCGCACGCCAGAGGGTCCCACTATAATTATAAAATGCTACTATAAAGTGTTATTTAAAAAATATTTAGATAAGTTTTATATCTACGTGATTCATGATATATGGTGTGCTCATAAATTTAGCAGCTCACTCCCCTTTTCTCAATACCATAATCCCAAGATTTACATGTTAAATCCTAGATCTCCATTTTTCTCATCCGTAGGCTCCCTAAGGCTAGAAATGTTATTCTGTGGTTTTCAGTTTTCATTTGGGAAGAAACAGAACTTTCTCTTAAGCAAGAAGTGCCATGCCAAGCTGCGTGGAGCAATGTTTTAAATAAGGGGTTGTAGATTAGGGCTAGAATTTCTATCGCAGTTTCGCTGGAGACAGAATGATGGTCAGGTTGAAGAGTGTAGCTGGGCTGTCTTGAGAGGATGCTACTGGGAACTGAGGAGCAGGAAACGGAAAGAAGCCCTGATGCTGGTTCCAGACATCCGAAGGAGAATGGGTAAGAGTAAGTTTAAGGACTGGTTGCTCTGGTCTGTTTTAGTTTTCAATTTCACAAACTATGTTTTGTGGTAGGAGGATTGCATTTAATATCGGTAACAGTTGATGAGGAACTTTCAGGAAAATTCAACTTATTCTACAAATATTTATGCTGCAGTGCTCCCTCAGAGACTATCTGGGCATCGTTTCCAGTGACCCAGAATTAGAGTGGAGGCTGGTGGAATTCTAGAACAGAGCTCTGTGTCCTTACCCTTATGCCTCAACATGATGCACAATAAATGTTGATGTAATGTGTGCAATAAAACTCCATTTCCACATAACATTTAAAAATTACAGTATTTATAAAAGAAGAAATGGTCGACTGGTTCTTAGGAGATTTTTATGTCCTTATTGGTACTTGTGTAGCTGACTTTGTTAAAACAAGTAAGAGGAGAAAAATTGACCTTTTACCTCCAAGCGTTAGTCAAATAAGATTTTTAAAAGTAGTTCTATAGAAAAAAAATCCCAGCCTCTATTTTTCCTGAAAAATTTATTTTGTTCTTGCCTTACCATATTAAATTGTAACTTTATTATCAATATTATTAAACTATAGTCAAGGTATTAGCATAATAGCTAGACTTCTAAGAGCCAAACAAGGAAGGATATTGCTGAAATAAAGGAACCGATTTTAATTTACATTTCTATTACCAAGACTAATTGTAAGACTTTCTACCTTGGTTAGAGTCCTTAGTAAATAAAACTATGCTTAAATTTTTTAGAGTGTTTGAATTGCTTAAGTATCACAAGAAATTAGACTTGACCAGCACATCCATCTATTCAGACTTAGGGTGGAAAATGAACTTCTTTAAACAATAAGCCTATAAATACAAATTAAAGATCTATGTTATCTTGGTCATCATGTTATTTTTAATTGCACATATTGTATTAAAACTTCAATCATGTTAAAACATGTTAAAATGAGTTAAGTTTTTTCAATAAGCTACAAATAAAAACATTGTACTTATATTGCTACTTCTGTTCTCAATTTAATGTAGTGGCTCTCAAACTCCAAAGAGCATCAGAATCACCTGGAAGACTTGTTAAAACAGATTACTGGGCCCCATCCCCAGAGTTTCTGATTCAGTAGGTCTGGATGGGGCTCAATAATTTGCATTTCTAACATGTTTACAGGTGATGTTGCTGTTGCAGGTTTGAGACCACACTTTGAGAATCAATGATATATTTTTTTGAATTATAGTTACTGTCCTTTTTTTTTGGATAATATTAGCACACAAGTTGGTATTTGTGGAGCCTGGCAGAGATAAATTGAGTCTGTGATCTATTTACTTGATGACTGATAAGGCAAGTTAATAGGTCTAAATTGAAAGAAGAACGTTCAATTTGGGATCCTTTCCAAGTTTCCGCCCCTTATGGGCATTAATAGGTTGAAGGCTTTTAACCACAATGCATGTGTGAGCAGTTCCTGGTTTTTGAATGGCTTGTTTTCCAAAGTTTGTTGTTTCTTTTTGAATATTCCACAGATGGCAGAACTAACTAGAAAAAGAAAAAAAAAGTGCCTATTAAATCCATATGTGGCTGAACCACAGTACCAGTCAAACTCTTATTTTCTACTACTTCTAAGGAAATGTGTGTTTAAAGGTAGTAACTGAAATTTATAAAGTAACTTAAAATGTCCAAAGTGCTGTCAATGTATTGTCTCATTTAATCCTCACAATAATTCTATAAGAAAGATCTTCATTATAACAACTTTAAAGATGTGTTTTGCCTAAAGTCATGCAGTCAGTATATAATAGAGTCAGGACTGGAGTTTGACTTCTTTGATTGTAGGCCCTGCGTTCTTTCCATTTGCTATGCTACTTCTAAGTGCCACCTAGGACCTTGAGACTGGAGTCATATGACTATTCCTGGAAGCCTGAACCAATGAACCCAAGTCTGGTTTTTGACTCTTTTTATCCGAACTTCCTGGTTTAACACCTATCGATCTTAGACTTAGAATTCCTATTTGTTCCTTTATACCTAATCCTTGGCACTTTTCAACTTTAGCTGTCTTTATTGGATTTGATCTCTAACACACCAGAGTAACTTTCATTTACTGTTTCTTTCTGGTGACTGAGGCCCTATTGTAACTCAAGAAGTTTCAGATTTCAGGAGAAGATTCAAATTTCAGGTGATGAACTTCTCTGCCTTTCAGTTTCTGAGTCAGGAAAATAACTTCAATAAATCTACTCTTGAGGTTTAAGTTCAACACAGAGTGATAAAGAAGACTGAATAAAATGTCTCTTCTTGAAAGGCAGATTCTCTCATACTTAATATAAAGAAATTGACCATTATACTGGTGGAATGACTACATTTCTGGTGTGATAGATGAATTTAGGGAAAAGCCAGATAATCATGATTATGGCAACATGCAAATTCCTCACTCTTAATCCAGACCACCAATACATAAGCATATGGTTTGAAGGTCTTTTGAGATATTAGTTATTAGTCAATCAAATATGGAGCAATATCAGGTACTGGGTGCCAGCTAAGTACGTCAGTCTGATGAGGCACATTCTTGGTGTTAAGAAGTCTCCAGGTTAAAAGTCTTTCTTTTTTTTTTAATTTAATTTTATTATTAGTTTCAATTATACAGCACATTGGTTAGACATTTATATATTTATAAAATGATCTCCCTAATTGCTCTTTCTCTCCTCTGGGTCTCTACCTAGCCATTACATTAATGCTAACTGCATTCCCTATGCCATGCTCCTCATCCCCATGACCATCTATCAACTACTAATTTGTACTTCTTTCATTCTCCCAGCCTCCTAATCCCCCTCCCCTCTGGCCCACATGAGATTGTCCTCTATATTTGTGAGTCTGTTTTTGATTAGTTTGTTCTTTTTGTTTCTTAGATTCCACATGTAAGTGAAATCATATGATATTTATCTTTCTGTCTGATTTTTTCACTCAGCATAATAACTTCTAGATCCATCCATGCCATTGCAAATGGTACTTTAAGGCAACATTTTTTCCATATACCTCTGAGCCATGTAAAGATGATTTAATCTTCAGTTTTCCAAAGTGCCAGTTTTATAAATATAAAGGTAGAAGACAAGCAAGGTGCCCAGTGGCCTCAATTAGCACAAGTATAGGGATATACTATTAAGATGAAGAATAGGTGGCATGTCTGTTTGACTAAAGAAATGCCAGTAATGAAGGCAGAGCAGTGCCACCAGAAACAAGGGGGCTTCAGGCCCATGGAGAGTTAATACTAGCCCTCTTCAGACATGAAAAATAATAATTAAACACTGCTTGTCAATTAATGACAACTTAAAGAAAGGCCCTACACTTACATTACGTGAGAAGCATGGGTTGCTTGAGAACAGTAAGAAAAGAGGAGGGAAAAGGGTATAAAATCATGGAAGAGATAAGGTGAAAAAGGAGAATAATTAAACACACTTGTACTTCCACAGAGTTGGGGCACTCATACTTCTAATTAGAACTTTAATATAGGAGCCCAATTTAACCTTAGGAAGTCTTTATATTCATGTCACTGTTGTACACAGCAATCAATCCAATTCTGGGATCTTACTTGAAAGTTGAATTTTCATATTGCATTAGTAGAGGCCCAGTCTCTTTGTATCTTTAATGGATATAGATATATATTTTATAGGTTTAGTATGTGTTTTGCCTTCTAAAAAATTCTGTGTTGAGAGGAACAATAGTCACTTACATATTGGAATACAAAAGAGTCAGTGGCTTCTTGACATCCACCCGTTTCTTTCTTGACAAATGCAGTCATGTACTTTTGGAATCATCTTCTATCATGTCTGCTTGAGTGAATTTAGAGAAATAATCAATATATATTCAGCAAAACATCCTGGTACACTAAGCAGCGGATGGTAAATAAAAGAATCCAGAATTCTGTCTCCTGTGATTACATAGTCAATGATTGCTAAGCCAATGCCTTGTTCAGTTTCACCCAAATCTCTAAAATGCAATTTTGACTTTGTCCTTTCCTTCTATTGTCCTCAATAGATTCATGTTTAATAAGCAATTTCTAATCCCAGAGCATTAGAGAACCACAGACTATTACTCTATATAGCTAAAAGGTCAGTAGTTCTAGTCCTCCATCTTACCAAATGGGAAACTGAAACCAGAAAGGTTATTTTGCCCCAGATCAAATAGCTCAGTAGGAAGTGATTTTAACTCATACCATGTAATGTGGAACTCAGCACATCATTAACTCCTCTCCAGAAGGAATTTATGACATCAATACTACTACTTTTTGGACAAGCCCTAATATAACATCCCATATTAGGTCAGATCTAAGTATTATCTGGGCCTGTAGTTTGTCTCTGACAATATCAGTAAGAGGGTATTTTGCCCTGACTCCTACTTCTTCAAAATCCTGATGTTCATCTGAGCTCTGAGAAACTAAATGTTTGTTGGCCTGTCCATCTCATATACATGTTTTTCCCAGGTACGATGTGGGGCCAGAATCAGGAACAAATACAGATCCTCCCCGAGCCTGACAACTCAGAGTAATAGTGATCCACTGAGAGTTGCACGCTATGCACCTGAGTACCAGCCATAGATCTAGAACAAAAGATTGTAAAGCAGAGTAGCAGATAGGAACTGGTAGGGAGATTGACATTGAAATCAAGACAGCCTCAATTTTGCAGTCTAATGGAACTGAAGGAAATACTGATGATTGCTCAGATATGTGGCCCAGGCAGAGATGCAGGCAGCAGATGGGGTGGAAAAGTGGATAAAGGAACAAGATAAGCCTAACCAGGACTTGGGAAAGTGTTAGGCTACATAATTATAATATAATTATATAATTATAATTTAATTATAATTAAAAAGTATCCTAGGAAGAGGAGGAAAAGTGTGTGTGTATGTGTGCATGTATATACATGTGTGAGCATGTATATGTGATAAGTTCATGAAGATATATGGGAGAAAACCTTGAGTGATTTG
>NW_006431925.1:4400004-4456878 GCF_000325575.1 Pteropus alecto | reverse complement strand
AGGCTAGAGGTAATAGAGACTTGAAAAATGGTATGGCAGCTAGAAACGAAAAGGAGGAAATAGATTCAAGAGATTATGTAGAGATACTATTAAAAGATATTTGTAGGTCAATTGAAAGAGGTCGATAAAGTAGAGGAGCTATCAAAATGACTGACATGTTACGCCAGAGCAATATGAGATCCCAATAACAATAACTGAAATAAAAAAGAAAAGGAAAGTTTTGAGGGTTGAAAAAAATTGAGCACCTATTCACATTTGGAAAACTGGAGCTCGAATTAATAGGTACTGCTTTCCTTCTCCAACTCCACTCTAAGTCTCACACTGAGGGATTGCTTGGCTTCATGCAGGATATGGAATGCATGAGCAAAGCCTCTAGTAGAGTTGGAGCGTTAGCAAGCATAAAACCTCATGCTATCTGGGCCTGAAGAGAGCTTATAGACTGCAGCAGAACGCTCAGATGTGAGAACCAAAAAGCCATGCATCCTGGAGAGGGCTCAGCTTATGGACATCCTTAGGTTACCCTTATTCATCACCTGCTCACACCCAAGAAAGTGAACTTACTGGCTCCCAGTAGCTGAGGGGAAGCTGAGTAGGGAGCTGGAGGCTGGAGGAACCCTTACCTTCACTGCAGGGGAGAGTGGGGAGATGAGGGTCTTTCTTCCAATGCCCAGGTAGCAACCGGACAAATTAAATGCTGGAGATGATCTGTGGGAGCAGAATGCTTCTCTTTAGGGCATCCCAAACTCTGGATCTAAGGTCTGAGAATGAGACAGAAGTTGGCCAAGAAAACTAGGGATCTAGCAAGGATAGGAGAAGAACAGCATCAAGGATATGTAGCTCTCAAAAGAAATAGAACTGCTAGTGGAGACTTCAAACAACTTGAACAAAATTTAATAAGAGAACTTGAGGTTCAAATGCAATATGAAATCTCTCATATTCTTGGAACTAAAAACTCATAACTTTTGAATTTAAAAAAATCAATACATAATTAAAAGAGAAAATAGTCACCGTCGAATTCTGAAATCAGTGTCCTGGAAAATTAAATGGGAAAAAACACCTCTGAATGAAATAGGAACATAGAGAAAATGGGAGGGAAAAGATAAATGATTTCGGAGGACAGATATAGGGCACTTAAGATACAAATATTAGGAGTTCCATAAAAAGAAATAGGAATTAATGGAGAAGACGCAATCATTAGACAAACAACAAAACACAATTTCTCTGTGTTGAAGGAAGATTTGAGCCAGAGATTCAAAGGACTCACTGGGTTCTAGGCATTATTATCAAGAATAAACAACCTAGGCCTCGCTTGAGACTCTTTGAGCTCAAAAGATAAAAAGAAAATCGTATGGATTCCCAGAGAGAAGGAACAAATTGTTTTAAAAAACTAAAAATCGAACTGGCAATCAGACTTCTTGTCTACAGCTCTAGAAAACAATGAAATCTAATTACTCTTGAGAAAAAGAAGGCAATCCAAGAATCCTGCATGCAGCCAAGATACCCTTCACTTCTTTGAGCGAAAGAAAAAAATCTTAGGATGCATAAGAATTCAGAGAAGTAATATCTACATACCATATCTGGGGAGAATATTCAAGAAAACCTCTAACCATAGTTGAATGAGAAAAGATGATGACTGTATATGTATAAGCATGTGCATGTACATGTGTGTGTGTGTATATAATGATAGCATGATGGGGACATGTAATATAAGTGCTAAATATAGGTTCTTGAAATAGAAGTAATATGACCAATGATGCAAATTTTAAGATTTGAGCATGGCATGGGGGTTGGGGAAAGAGGGAAGTAAAAGCATTCTAATGAATAGCTAATCAGTAGAGATCCTGTTTTATTTCTAATTTTGATATTTTGTTCATCACTGATTTTTTTGCATTTAACTTTGATTTTTAAAAATATTGCATTAAATTATCATTTATTTTGATTACCAAGTTTTTTTGGTGCCTCCTAAAGTTTTGCGCCTAAGGCAGGTACCTCACTTACCTTACCCTAGTCCCAGCTCTGCCAGCAAAAATAAGGAAATAGAAGAGAAAACAGCAGAGTCACAAAGTAAGAAGTTTTAAGAAGGACATCAACAGAGGTAGCATAGATAAGGTTAGAGCAGTGTTCATTGGGTCTGGTGTTGGGAAGCTATGGTACCAGTTGCTGTCATCTAGTAGAGGTAAAGTTTAAATGGCAGGTTAGGAAGTAGAGGCCACAGATATAGACAATGATTAAGCTGGGTATTGCTTTTGTAAATGAGAAAGTCAATTGTTTTCAATTCCAATAAGCTTTCGTCCTTGAGGATGACATCATGAAAATTTTCTATGAAGAGAAATCACTTAGAGCATCACCAAAAGCAAATAGCTCCTGTTCGTCTTTGGCTATTGATGCATCTCTGAGATGAATATGGTCTTTAAAAGAAACTTTCTAGCAACTCCATGTCTCCTTTGATGTCCCATAGCCAGGAAAACAACACAGGCTTTCAAAAATCATTGTATCTCATTCTCACATAGGTAGCCATGACTGTGGAAAATGATGCGTTGTCCTTTCTTGTACATCCTTCATTACACATATGCGCTCTGAAGGAATAAAAATAGGGAACTTGAGACTCTCTTTTTTAAGGCCCTCTTCAGACCGCACTCCATTTAGGACCTGCTCTTCCTGTACACACTTTGAGAAGGGTTGCCAAGGAAACCTGAAACAAAGACGACTTTATGCACTCAAAGCAGGAAAATGTATCAGTACCTCAAATCTTTATACATTACTGTGGATTGACAGTCACCTTCCTTTCTCTAGCTGGAGTTTTAAAGAACAGCCTTGAAGCACTTCACTTTTTTTTTTTTTTTAAATCTGGAATATAGTCAATAGGGAGTTTTTCTTCTTATCTTCTGGCTACTTTTCAAGTGTTTTTGCCATTATTTCACAGTTTATTTATTCAAAAGTAAACATTATAATAATAGCAACTCTTCACTTGAAAAAATGAAAGCCTTAAATAAAGAAAATGTAGTTTTCATTCCATATTGACTTCTGTAGCAACACCTATAAGAAATATTGCCGTGGCTTATATGTTAATTTTAGAACTCCTAAAGCTGGTGTGGCTGTCAGTGGAACAGATCTGTTGCTACTTGTCACAGTATATGACCCAATAACCTGCTAACACTTTGAAACCTTTTGTATACAAATTGGCTGGTTGTAGGAGTTAATTGTCATAACTGAGTAAGGGTCATTTTCAACACTGCAAATTTATATATTTGATTTAATCCATTAAATTGTCTTTTGCATCATGTTCTTAGAACAACAAGAATGCACTGTATTAAAGCAAGAGTCTTTGGAGGGAAAAAAATCTGGATAATTGGCTAGGGGCATGGGCAATGCATAGCTCAATAAAAATCAAACAGTTTCTTCATTTGAAAAAAGGGATAGGCTTTATAAGCAAAGGGTGATTGGGTGTTAACCGTCTGGTAAAAATTAAGGAGGAATGAAGGCATATAGAGTCAGAGTGTCTATTTGGGGTTTGGAAAGGATGGTCACTGAAATAGGATCAGAATGTGTGTGTGCGTGTGTGTATGTGTGTGTATATTTTCCAAAAAAACAAATTTAACTTTCTCTATAATCATCTTGTTCTGAAGGGTACCATTTTTTTTTTTTTTTTTACTGTATTTTCCCCAAGGTATTATTTTTGAGAAACCGCACGACCTCCTGGGAAGAGATGAATGTGGTGTTGTGAGAAGCGGAAGGACTTGATACCAGCCACCAGAGTCAGATAGAGGCAGCCCAGAAAGGTAGTGCTTCAGGAGGTGTGGCAGATATCATGTGATAATCATATCCTTGGAGAGTAACAGATCCAGAGCAGTACCTCTTGCCTCACAATGCCCTAGGGTGTGATTATCTTATGATAACCATCTTAAAGATGTCTTTTTTGCTCAATTAACACATATTTCCATGAAAATTAGCTATCAAGATGAGTTACAAAATATAGATATTTAACATGACAGGTTAAAATAGTGCAGATGTCTTCATCCAATTATTGCAATTTGTACTCTGGACAAGGAAAACTACTTGGATGAGTGATTCAACTTGCTAACATTTATAGGTTTTGTAATTGTATATGATTACAAGATTTCTTCATATTGGGCAAACTGTGTATTTTCACTGCCAGAGCTGTCTTTTTGAAAGGCAGACCCAGGCAGGTTTACATGAGTGTCTTTGGCTCACATCAGTTCGTTCTGTTTGGACCTGCCCTTTTATGAGACTTCCCCAGGGATCCCACTACATTTTCTCATCCATTCTGTGGCATGCAATGAGGAGGAGCCAGGTCATTTGCTCTTTGAGCATTTACTGTCAGAGTAAAATACACTTGTCATGAGTGCACAAGGGCTGGGAATATTCTTGAGAATAAATGGGGCAGCAAAATGAGGAAGTTTATGCATTGTAGAAGTCAGTATTGATAAGAATTTCTCCTGGTTCTTGGCAGAATGCTGAAATACCTCTATGGACTGTGAGCTCCTTATCTAAAAGTGAGCAAATTCATCCAGATAATCCCTAACTTTCTTTCCAACTTTAATATTCTGTGCTTCTGAAGTAAAAATACATATGACTCTTGACAGGCATTTTCTAAACTGTGTGTTTAAGGCAGTAGGTCCCAACCAGAAGCGGTGACAGGTGAAAATGTCTGAAGAAATTTTTGTCACACCGAGTGGGAGTGCTACTGCCATCTTATGGTTAGAGGCCAGGGATGCTACTAAATATCCTACAATGCCCAGTACCCTTCCTCCTTCCACGCCCCGCCCCCGCGCCACCTCTTCCCCTGGTCCCAGAAGCAAGGAATTATTCAGCGCAAAATGTCAAATGTTTAAATTGAGAAACCTTGGTCTGGGTCAAGTTCCTTAATATCTCTAATCCTTAGTTTCCTCACCTGCGAAATGATGATAAGACCAACCTAATTGAATTTCTGTCAAGATCCATTGAAGTAATACGTGTAAAGCAGCTAGCACTGCCTGCATGTAATAAAGACTCACTAAGGGTCAGCAATAATCATATCGTTATAATTAATAATGCCGATATTTAAAAAATATATTTCCTATACATTTGGAAGAAAAATTCTTTCAAGTCAATTCTTCAGCGACTATAACCAAGTATTGCCAACAACTTGAGAGACTTCTTGGACCTCTGAAATAATCAATCTATCATAGTGGTTCTCAAGATGTGGTCCCTGGACTTGCAGCATCAACATCACTTGGGAACATGTGAGAAATGCAAATTCTTGAGCCCCATCCTTGATCTATTGAATCAAGAACACTGATGATGAGGCCCAGGAGAACTGTGTTTTAACAAACCTTCTAGGTCATTCTGATGCAAGCTAAAGTTTGAAAACCACTGTTCTAACATAGACCTCAAGAATAATTTTTCAAAGCAGGAACTGGGTCTCATCCTTTTAATTACTCCAAACACCTGGTTGAGTGCCTTGTATGTGGTAGGTACTTGGTAACATGATTGAATGGGATGAAGAGCTAATTCATGAGCAGGACCTGATCCTACAGTTTTGACAGTTGTCCCCACAGCTTGGCATTGACTGATGTTGACAGACACAACTGAGTTACACCCACAGGCCCTAATCTCTCGCTGTCTGCCTGTACCAGGTGTAAGGCAGCATGCCTGTGGGCTAAAGAGGCCACTTGTGCTTACAAGTTGAGACCTGCCGGCACAGCTCAAGTGATCCTACATCTTAGTTAGGGCCAAACAGAGGGAGAGGTTTCATTAGAAATAATTAAACTCAGATGAAACAAACCCAGGAGTTCAACACAATCGTAGCTGTGGCTGTCATCAAATCATTCTTTATTGTTTTTATTGAAGAGATTCTGGAACTCATGGACAAGTGTTTTGGGGATATATGTATGTATATTTGGATTAATGATGTAAATATTTTCTGAGTCTCCTTTTCATTATTCAAAATCGAATCACCTTGAATATATAAATCACATTGTAGAAATATGTAGAAAACATATATATTAATTTGAACCTAAAGTCATCCTCTACTATAGTTGAATGAATTTAGAAAAGTGATTCAGAAAATTAATCATAGTAAGACTTGATAAAACCCTAGAAGTATATGGGTCACCATGTTTAGTGATACATTTTCAAATTATAAACATGGAAAGTAAATACGAGGGAGTCAGCATATTTGGGGGATAGTTTTAAAAAGTATTTGCTACATAAAATATATATTATGTGTCAGTTATAAAACATAACTAAAAACTGGACACCCAAGAGGCCGCCATTACTCTTAAGAAGTGAAATATTACCAGTGTTACTGAGGCTTCTTCCAGGTCCCTTGTTCATTGCAAACCCCTGACTGCTATCCACTTTTCACCTAGGTAACCACTGTCTTGAATTGTACTTGAAAAAATAACTTTGAAATATATATCCATAACATTTTTAGAATTTGCTTGCTTTGAACTTTGTTATAAATTATACCATGCTGTATGTATTTGTCTGTTGTTTACTCTTTTTATTCAGTGTTGCTCACATAGTTGTGAATTTTCTGCTGAATTATAGTCCATTTTATGATGGTATTCCAGTTTATGCATCCTCCTGCACAATTTGGGTTTTTTTTTATTTATTATTATATTTTTGATGGAATAGTATCAATTGGAAAAACTCCTCCGCATGTGAATATACTTCAGCCTCTTCATCTGGAATACAAAGTAATTTGACCAGTTCTTTAGACCATGGAGTCCAAGGTACCTTCTCATCCTTTCCTTCTGATGATATGAGATCTTTACATATGTCTATTTGATCTACTACACTGTGAGTTCTTTGTGGCCAAGAATACCTCTATTTCATTTTTATTTCTCTAGCACCTAAGATGGTGCTTGAGCCGTAGTAGATGCACCGTAGGAATGGCTGTAAGTGACAGAAAGCCAGCTCAAACTAGATTTTTTTTTTTTTTAAGGAATACATTGGTTGATTTACCTGAAAATCTCAGGGGGTGACTCTAAGAAACTTCAGACTCCTGTCATAATAACATCCAGCCCCTAAGAAGAGAGACTCTCTTTGTTGCTCCTGCAGAAGTTCTTGGATCCACTATAATTGACCTGAATTGGTTCATTTGCTCATCTCTCTACCACTGATTGTGGTTCCAGGATATAAAATGCTGTGATTGACTTATGCCCTGGTCACATATTCCACCCTAGGGAACCTATGCAAACTGTCTATACTAAGAGTGGTAATGAAGTGATTCTCACAAAGCAAAGGCAAAGGGCCCAAAAGGGAAGAAATAGATGTAAAAACAATAAATGTCTACTACAATAGATGCTTGATAAATGCTAATTGAATAAAAATAGAGGTGTTAACGTAGAAAAGTAAATAACAAATCACATGAATAGAAATCAATCAAAGGTAATGGGGTATGAGCAAGGGTTTAGTTTATAAGATGATCTAAGGGATATATTAAAATGAAAAGTCTTTTTCTGATGGTAAAAAAGAGAAAAGGGAAGAAGGGAAAACATTATGATTATTTCACCATAAATTCTAGGGCTATGAGTGGAGTGCTTCAGGGATGCTAAAGGTAATGAGGCAATGAAAACGAGTGATCCAGGATGGCAATAGGCATTAGTGGGATCTGGATAGAAGTTATTAGGAAGCCCATGTACTGGGACAAATTTTACTGTCAGCAAGAAAGTGGACTGTGTGTAGGGAGGGAGGCAGAATGCCTCCAATGCCAGTTTGGAATTGACTCATTGAATTCGATTTTCTTGAAGAAAAGAATTTTTTAAAATCAATTTCATGTTCCCTTAATTCTATAGACTACTTTGGGGGATATTGGACCATTCCTCATAGTAAAAAGGCAGAAGATTAAATTATAAGAAATATTTTCTTCTTCAAAGGCAAGCTGCAGAAATTGTAAAAAGAGATACATGCAAGGCATAGATAGTGATCTCTCTAGATACTATTACTCTCATCATTATGATTTGATAATAAACTTAAGTCAGAGAAGAGAAAGCCATCTCTATGTCCTTAAATGTAAAGGGATGTTTCTACAATTTAGTTTTCACAGTTTCAGAGTTTGAACTTGAGACCAAGTTAAGTCATGTATTCAGGGAGGTTATTTATGACTTCTCCATAGTGAAAATTAAAAGTCATGCAAGGCATAGCAACTTAGGGAGAATATTTCTCTTTCTCTTAAAACTATGGAATTTTAGCTAGGTGAAGTGTTTCCACAAGAAATAAGATGATGGTTAAAGAACTGATGCCAATCAAGGCTCAATTACTCCACATGTGATCCTTACACAATGGGATTTCCTAAAGTTTTCTTCTTGGGGTCATTTCTGTTTCTACCCTCTTTCTCAGAAGTCTTATCTATTCTTGTTTCTTCAACTGTTAACTCTATGCCAAAAATTTCAGGTTGTCATCTCCAGATACATAGTTATAAGTGCCAGTAGGATGTCCCCTAGATCCCTTAAACTCAGCATAGCCAAAGGCAAGTTACTCATTTTTACTGCATGAGAGTTTCATATTCTGACTTTCTGGTCTCCTAGACTTGAACCAGAGTCATCAGTTTTAAAACTTCTCCCTGACATGCGATTTATTTAATTTATATCATGAATAAATGAGAGAATGTTTATTTTTTTCATTCCTACTGCCGATTCCATGGCTAAATCTTTTATTGCTTGTGGTCTGCTTTCTGCAGTAGCTTTTCCTCATATCTTGTCTATCTCACCACCAATCTATCCTTTGCATCAAGGTCAGATTAATTCTCTTAAAGTGTAGCTCTAATTTAACCTAGTCCCCAGTTTAAAAGCAAAAAACAAAAAAAAAAAACTTAACTGGCTCCTTACTTCCTGTACAATTTAGAATAAACTCCTGATATTCAGTGCTGTCCACAGTAGACTATCATTTATCCTTCCAGTTCTATTTTTTACTATTCCTCTGTTTATGCTCTTCACTTTAGCCAATTATTTGTCATTCTGTACACATTTTCTTTTAACTATGCCTTTGCTCTATATAGAATGATAATAGCTAACTCTTTTACAAGACTTACTATGTTCCAGGCAATAATCTAAGCACTTTGTGTATAATAATTTAATTATTAAAACTATCTTAAGAGGTATATATTATTACTAGATTCATTTTATAGTAAGGAAAGCAAGACGAATGAATTTAAATGACTTGCCCTAGTCACATAGCTTAATAATAGTAGAACCTGAACTGGAATACATACAGAGTCCATGCTCTTTGTCACTGTGTTTTTTGCTTCTCTTGTCAAATTCCTAGCTGTGCCTCAGTGCCCATCAAATTCACTGTCCATCAGGGCCCATAAAAGTGCTACCTCTTCAATGATGCCTATTTTGGTCTTCACAAATAGTGGTGATTTTCCCCTGCTTTGAACAGCACAGCAATTTGTTTTCTACATTTCTCCCATGATATTTACCATGCATGTAATTTAGTTTCTCTACTATTTTTATTCTTCAACTGGAGGTCATAGTCCTGTGTCTTAAAACATCTATCAAAGAGATGTCCAATATCTAACTAATGTTTATTGGAATTAATTAATGTTTTGAAATCAATAAAAGACTAATTTCCAAGTCCAGAAATCAAGTCAGATAAACTAAAATGTTTAATACACATCAAAAAGATTTTTTAATTATTTGTGATATAGTTATCTGTTTGAGAAAGATAGCCTTTCAATATTACTTTATATTGAATTTCAGTGTATGTTTTGATTTATAATTCCAGACCAGAGTTACTTAGCAGTTCAAAATTATGACTAAAATAACAAGGAGGATTTACTATGGTTTTTGCTAAACTTTGCTAAACTTCGCACCTTTGCATGTACTTTAAATAAAACCTCTTAAAAACCCTTCCAGGAAAAACTCTTGGATTGATTAAGCATTTGACTAGTCCTTTGCTTCAAGGTATCCATTCTTTTGTTTTATAATGCATACCCACACTCTTGTTCATATCTTCTAATAATCCCTTGAAACAAAGTTTTAGAAGGACCCAGGGCAAAAAGTATTTGCATGTGTTTGAATATAACATAGAATATACACAAAGGTTTATAAATTCAGTTTTTACTTTAGGTGTCACCATTAATGTAATGAACTTCTGCAAAACCCATTACTAGTCTGATACTGGGCCCAAGTGTTCATGTTCAATTTAAGCCTTCAGTCTGGGACAAAGCTAAAAAATGGTGAAGAACCAGGAATCAATTTTTCAGAAGAAGATGCCTGATCTCCCCAAAGGGTAAGTTTTCATTCTGTGTGATTTGACCCAATTAGGTCTTCATCCTGTTTCTCCAAGTCTTCCTTGTATTCTCTTATTACAAAAATTAATACTCAGTTGTGGATTTTTTTTCTTGGAACTCTTATACCAGATATCCAGAATGTAAATATGTCTATTTGTCACACCATCTACAGTGAAAGTGGCAAATATTTGGATATTGCCAGAATCAGTGAGGTAACTTCTTCAGTTTTATGTACCACTTTGTGGATCACGAAGTTAGCCTTTAGATGCATGTGAGCAGAGAAGACACACAAAGGTATGATGTAGTCATGCTAACAAGATTGGCACTAACAGTAGCTGAAGTTGAGATTTCTGCATATAAATAAGATGAGAAGCAATCAGGTGGCATCTACTTGAAATCAATTGCTTGAGGCTCTGTGTACCTAGTGGAATTATATTCTTTTATAAATAGATTTTAATTTCTCATTTTTTAATTCCTAGTAGACTGTGTATGTGAATTCTGACTATAGTGGACCAGGAAACATTCATCGTAGAGGGTGAGTTTCCTTCCTGAAGTTGTGTTATTGAACCATAGCTTTAAAATGGAATATTATTTCATTGTCTCTCAGCCAGAGAATTATTTTTGGCTAAAATTGCACCAGTCTCTGGTATTACAGGGAGAAGGAGAAGAGAACTTAAAGATCAAGACCTATAAGAGACAGAATTAAGGAGTAAATTTATGGCCAGGATTAGCTCTTTGTCGAGTAGTCCGCCTGTCCAAGGAAGTAATTCTTTACAATGGAGTCCACAGAGTGCAGTGTTATATCCTCATAATTCTAGGTAAAGGACTCCTCTTGGCTACTAGGTCAGTAGAATCCAATTAGGTCATCAATAGGTGCCAGATGTCATACCTAGTTCAGAATGCCATTTGGTTGTTAGTACGCCATTACAATATTTGAATGCTACAATACTCTATAATGGAGTTTCATGTTATTCTACATTATCAAATTAAATGTGTGAGTTTTGTTACTTAACTTTATTAGTTAATTTTTATAGATATATAATATGATAATATAATAATGTTAATGCCTATCTTTCCTAAAGAGGTATTTGAGTATACATAAAATTTTAATTATAAATAATAATGCTTCCTAGAAATAATGATTCCATTTCATTCAAGTCAATTTAGCACATATCTATTGAGTTCTGACTAAGTGCTAGATAATGTATTAAGTAGAGTCTGTGATTCTGAGCAAGCAAGATGTAGTCTCTGCCATCAGTAACTTTGCAATAAGAGAGAGGGAGACATTTATAAAATACAAAACTGGTGCTCAAGGAATTTTTTTTTTTACCAATGTTTATAATTGATTTAAATATCCATTAGTTTCTGAACCCCTTGGCAGAGGAAAGGGTTTTAGTCATCATGGTAGCAAATATAAGATTTAGTACATGGCAGGTTCTCAATCACTGTTTGCCAAATGAAAGAATGAATACATGTCAGTTTACTACCCAGTGGGCATATTTAGCCTCAGTCATTATATTTGTAAAACCAAAAGTTGTCATATCTTTGTGAATCCTGGTACTTTTTATAGAAAAATAAACACAATAGTTATTATTTATTTGGTGTTCATCCAGTCTCAGGCACTATGCTAATAGCTTTACACATATAGTCTTACTTAATCTTCACAATAACCCTGAAGGGCAGATGTTATTTTAAGGATGCTAAAGATTAGTGAAGTCCAGTAGCTTGTCTAAGATCCTATAGCTAATAAATGGAATATTTAAGATTTAAATTTAGAGTTCTCTAACTCCAAAGCCTGTTCTCTTGACCGCCACAAAGAACGGTGGTTAAGACTCTTTTAAAAGGCAAATAACTTTGACAAAACAGTCTATTTTGTTTTCAGACTTTTACTTCTATAATAAAAAAGTTACTAAAAATAATGTTGTATTTTAGTCAGTGGTACAAAATAGTATTGGTGTTGACAGAGACTCTCTACCCATCTGGTCAAACAGGATAGGCTGTGGTCTCATTTCCACAGTGCTGGACAGGAGTGTTAAATTTAAGTGGGGGGCAGAGGAGTTGTAATGGAGGTACTGAGCCCAGGCACATTTGCTGAAGAGCAGAGCTCGTTGTGGGCGTTCTGGTTTGTATGGAGATATGAGATCTCTGTCAGTATAATCAAGACACTTGTTTTTGTATTTCTCCCGGTCTTGCCATACCTTTTCTTCTTGCCGTACCTCTTCAAGTGATGGCTCCCTCTGCATTAATGTAGGGCTCTGGAGGAGCTGGTATGGCCTAGAAATTTTGTGGGGGTGGTGTTGGCAGTTGGGGGAGGAAGGATGGATGCTCATCATAGTGCTGTTTTTTTCCTAATACACTTGCATCTTTAGCATCATTAAAAGAAGCCCACCAAGACATTGTAGGACTGTGTGTGTGAAACATGTGGTCACACCTCAAGACTTGTCCTTGGAGCAGAACTTTAAGGCAATAAATAGCCGTATTAGCAGCATTCTCTACTTTCTTTCATAATAGAGTGTCTTCAACTTGAGTTAATATGGTTTAATAAAAAAATATTCCAAAGGCAAGAGGCTTTGGTTTCTAGGACTTTACCACTAACTGATCAATAACCTTGGATTAGTCACTGCACCTCTGTAGTGCTATTTCTTCATCTGTGACATGTGAGAATTGGATTAGATGATTTCTAAAATTCCTCATGTCCATTAGAAAGATAAACAGCATGTGGAAACAAACTTGACTTAAAGCAGTGTTAAGTGGCTTTGCCTCTGTATTAGCTGTGTAGATTTGGGCAATCACTACACAAACAGACACACACAATATTGGAATATGCATCCTACTCTATCTACATTATAGAGTTGTTGTTATAATCAAATTGATATAATATTTATCAAAGTAGTTCATACTGTGAAGTGCTTCAAAAAATCAAGATGCTATTAAAATTTTTCATTTATTCTCCTAACCACACATACATATTATTTGTGTAACTGGAATGTGATGTTAGATAGGATTCGAGAAGCTGAAATTCAACCATTCTCACTTTATCATACGTTCGTTTTAAAACAAGTTCATGTACATATTAAGTCGCCAAGCAACCCCCCTGACAAATAGTGAAATACCACTCCTATGCACCATAAGGCACAATAAATCCAAGCAAAGTCTGATGAAAAGAGATTTAAAGAATTGAGAATTTAATACTGGTCTTCTATTTAGCTGTTTACATGTGTAAAATGATCTTAAATAAAGTGTGCCTTTTCTTTGGAAATCATAAAATAATGTCTATTTTTTATATAAGACATGCATTCAAAATTAAAGCTTGCATTTTAATTTTTATGATTTTAGTTAGGATGACAAGCAAATTCATCGATGGGCATGTTATATTAACTGAATATTGCTTGCATGCTATAACTTGGATTGGAAGAAGAGTCTTAGGAGGAAATAAATATCTTTAGTGCTTGCCTTGTAAATCTAAATTATTCAGTGGGTGCAAAGTCACACTCGACTTCTCTCTAACCCTTATTATTCTGCTTAAACTGACTTTACAAATAACATGTAAAATTTGAGTTAAATATGATTTTTATGCATGCAAAGAAGTTGAAAACATTGAGGACTCTATCTTGAGCTAAATCAGAATGGCCAAGTTTGAGCAGGCAGATTTCTCTGGAGGCGACCATAATGATTACCGCCTGGTGGGGGAAGCAGAGAAAGCCCAGGAGGCTTGGGAAAACCAGTGGAAAGGTAACTAGTTCCTAAGCCAGGAGGGCCAAAAGTAGAGAGGTTAGAGGAACCAGAGTCTGGGGAAAGGTATCACCAAAAATTTCTCAAATCAAGATGAACTGGGTCCTATAAATCAAGATGGAAGCAAGGAAGAAGGACAGAAGAGGAAGTGAAAAAATGATTTCGCTGAATCTAGAGGCCAGTGGCAGTGGCTCAGAACTCCCTGGCTGACACTACCAAACCTAAATGGCCTTTTCCCAGTAGATTTGGTATCTCAGACATAGATTTTTCAGCTAAAGCCATATCTCCCACTTCCCTTCCTTCCATTTTCTTCAGTTAATCCTTAAGTACCAGACACTGTATTGGGCCATAAGAGAAATAAGATCTAACCTCTACCATTGAGGAGTTTATAGATTTTTTGTTATTGGTGAGAGAAAAAAAGGAAATAGTGGAATGTAGTAGAAATACTCTTCAGTAATGATGCATTACTTCATCGATTCATTCATACTAAGCACTGGGGAAGCAATGGGTCTCTAATCTAGTAGGCAGACAGATATTGATAATATTACTCAAAGAAATTTGACATTAGATACTTAATACTGTGAAGGAAAAGTATGCAGCTGTATAAACAAGTCAGAGATATTGGATCTAGGTTAATGAATTAGAGAAAGCTTTTCAGGAAAAGCGATGTTGACATTTCTTAATTTATGCAAGTATTCAACATAAATCCACATTTTGATAATTGCTCTGTAAATTATAGTGCTATAAGACAGTAGTGTAGATTATGGTAAATGGAAGTAAATACTTATTAAAGGCATCTAGGAATTAATTTTGAGAATAATGTTTTCAATTAATATAACATTTTAAAAATAATTACATTAAATTAAAAGTTTTTTCTTATGATAGAGATAATGAAATGTTGGAAAGCAAGTAGCCTGTTTAATGTCAAAGGAAAACATTGTGTGATTTCTGAAAAAAATTAAAAAACACCATTAACAGAGAATTCTAAAAAAATTTGAAATAAAAAGGAAAATATAAAAGAAAAAGACGGCTACTTGAATTAAAAATGTCACATCTGCTTAAAAACATTACATAAGCTTGTCCATAGATCTAAAGTTATGAATTTTATCATTGGAAGGGATTTTACAGTTATACCTTAAATCTCCTCAATTTACAAATGGTAAAACTGAAGGGCCAAGATTTTAACTGACATGTTTCTAGCAATAACACAAATATAAAAATATTTCAAGAGAAATTAATTGGTGACTCATTTAAAAATATATGTCTAACTTAGGAAATAATCTTCATGTTTTATAATATACAAAAATGCTTAGAGGTCGAGTCTGAATTCTAGTTCTGCATTAAAAATAAATGGACTTAGTTTTAAATAAAATTTTCTTTTATCTAGTTTGGAAATTAAAAATCTTTACATTAATCATAATGCGGAATCATCAATTGTACATATAAGGGAGGATAGGAGTTGATTTCTTCAACAATATTTGGTAGATATATATGAGAAAAATCTTTATATATTTTAGGAGGGATAAACAATTATCTCTGCATAAAGTGTTGCATTTTCTAAAGCACTTCTCATATTTACTCACATGGTTTTTACAGAGAGGTAATAGGAGCCAGGGACAGTATCATCAGTTTGCAAAAATGTGATGTTTAGAATAGGCGCAAGAGTTAAGGGGTTACCAGAGGATAGGGGATAGGGGAGGAGAGGGGTGGTAGATGGGGTTAAGGGGGTTAAATATAGGAGGGAAGGGGAGGGTAAAGTAGGTAAAAGGGATCATATATATGGTAGCTGAAGGGAACTGGACTTTGGGTGGTAAACACACTATAGAGTATACAGATGTCAAATTATAATGTACACCTGAAAATTATATAATTGTATTAACTAATATCACCCCAATAAACTTAATAAAAACTGGAAAAAAAAAGAAAAAGAAATTAAAGGCATTACGATTGTAAAGGAATTAAAAAAAAAGAGTTAAGGGACATCGAGGACTGTATTATGAGAATCACTATAGTATACTTCTCCCCACAACTCAATGTAAACTACTGTTACAGCTCTATGGGTATGGTAGAATTTGGAATGCTAACAGGTTTTTAAAGACTATATAAAGTGAACAATGTTTAGTCATAAACATGAAGATTTGATATCAAGATCTCAAAAATATGTATCGTGACCAGAATATTTAGTGTCTAAGAAAACACTGGAGACCAATAGCTGACCTCATACTTAATCGTGAAATATTGAATGCTTTCTCCCAAGATCAAGAATAAGATAAAGACATCTGTTCTCATTACCTCTATTCGACATTGTACAAGAGAGTCTAGCCAGGGCAATTAGGCAAGAAAATGAAATACAAAGCATCTAGACTGGAAAGGAAAAAATAAAACAATCTCTGTTTGCAGATGGTATGATTTGCATATGGATGATCTCAAGGAATTCACTGAAAACTGTTAGTCTTAATAAACAAGCTCAATAAGTTTTCAGGATACTAGATCAATATACAAAAATCAATTGTATTTCTATATACTTATAATAAATATCCTGAAAATGAAGTTAAGAAAACAATTTCATTCATAACATCAAAAAAGAAAAATAATTTTAACAAAATAAATGCAAAATTCTGAAAACCTCAAAACATTGTTAAAGAAAACCAAAAAATAAATGGGAAGATATCCCATGTTCATAGATTTGAAGATTTACTATTAAGATGACAATACTTTCTAAATTGATTTACAGGTTCAGTGCAGTCCTTATTGAAATCTCAGTTAACTTCTTTGCAGAAATTGACAGATTGATCCTAAAATTCATATGAAAATTCAAGGAACCTAGAATAGCCAAATGCTCTTGAAATAGAGATCAGAGTTATAGGATTCACATTTCTCAATTTCCAAACTTACTATAAAGCTACAGTAATCAAGATAGTGTGATACTGGTAAGGATAGACCTATAAATCAACAGAATAGACTTAAAAATCCAGAGAAAACACATTTTATGGTCAATTTGTTTTTGACATGGGCATCAAAACAACTTAACAAGGGAAAGAATAGTCTTCTCAACAAGTGATGTTGGAACGATAACTGGATATCCACATGCAAGAGAATAAAGTTGGATCCCTAACTTCATATAAAAAAGTTAACTCAAAATAGACCGAAGACCTAAGTGTAAGAACTAAAACTATAAAAGTCTTAGAAGAAAATAGGTGTAAATCTTTGTGACCTTGGTTTTGGCATTGGTCTCTTAGATATGACGCCAAAAGCACAGGCAACCAAAGAGAAAAATAGATAAATTGGACTTCATCAAAGTTAATAACTTTCCTGCTTTAAAAAGCAACATCAAGAAAGTGAAAAGACAGACCAATGATTGGGAGAAAATATTTACAAATCATATCTGCTAAAGGATTTGTAGCTACAATATATAAGGCATTTTTATAGCTCAATGACAAAAGACAACCCAATTAAAAAACAGGCAGAGGACCTGAATGGACATTTCTCTGAGAAGATATACAAATGGCCAATAAGCACATGGAAAGATTCTGAACATCATTAGTCACCAGAGAAATGCAAATAAAATTCAGTGAGATATCACTTCACACATACTAGGATGGTTACGTTTGAGACAAACAAACAAACAAATAGAATAACAAATGTTGCAAATGGATATATCTCCATTTTGGAAAACAGTCTGGCTATTACACATAGAGTTACTATATGACCCAGTAGTTCTATCCCTAGATATTTACTGAAGAGAACTGAAAAAACATATCCATGCAAAAAATTATATGTGAATGTTCATAGCATCATTTTTAATAATAGCATAATAATGGAGACAACCAAATTGTCCACCAACTAATGAATGGATAAATAAAGCAAGGTATACCTACACAATGAAATATTATTATTTATCGATAGAAACATGTCACAACAAGGATGAACCTTGAAAACATATGCTAAGTGAAGGAAACCCAGTCATGAAAGAACACATATTATATTATTCCTTTTATGTGAAATGTCCAAAATAGACAAATCTGTAGAGACAGAAAGTAGATTAATGGTTGCCTGACTGAGATTAGTGGTGGAGAAAGAGACTGCTAATAGGTATAGGGTTCTTTTTAGGGGTAATATGCTAAAAACCATTGAATTGTATGCTTTAGATGGGTGAATTGTATGTTATGTAAATTATATCTCAATAAAGCCATTATTGGTGGGGCGGCAGGGGCGGGGGAGACCATTCTAGCAATGATAAACAGAGCCTTAGTGATACAGAGGAGATATTTAAAGCTTAAGCACTAGTTCAGTGGATCCAGTCTGGATCCTGAATGCTTTTTGACATATGGTGTCCTGTCTGAAGCTTCCTTTTCAATCCCTCTTCTGTTTTTTAGATTCTTTGGATTCTTTGAATGCATGACAGAAACTAACTTAGGTTAGTTCAGTAGAGGAGATGACAATATTATAAGGATATAGTTACATCTTACAATACCCTAGAGAAGCATTACAACTGTGTCTCAGAAAAAGCCAAGAAACAGAACTCGGAAAAACCATCAGCATTCTAGAAAGTGCTCTTGCTCTCACTCTTTGCTCTCCCCTACATGATTTTCTCCATTCTCACTTCATAGGGTGGAAGTTGGGCATCTCTTGCTCCTTTCTTAACCACTCTCATTGCAGCTACACATAGAAATAAACTGGCTTCTCTCAGTCTCATTTCCAATTTGAAAGGATCAAGAATCTATCTAATTGGTCTAGCTCAAGTCAGTTATCTTCTTCTAGTCCAATTATCTATGGTTTTGGAGTGGAATCATACATAAATGTCTCCTGAATGCCTGCTTTAATGAGTCTGAGGGCAGTTTGAGAAAGAGCAATGGCCTGTGGATTGAGCAGATATTTGAAAGGGAGTCTAGCATTCCTAGGCAATACTAATAATGCTAACAATAATGATGATAGTTCAAGATATTGAGGACCTGTCTGTCTTAGCACTGCGTTAAGTGCTTAACATTCTTTAGCTCATTAAATCCTCATAATCCTTTGAGGTCATATCATTAGTCCTATTTTATGGATGAGGAAATTGATACTTGGAGAGGTTAAATAACTTGCCCAAGATTTCACAAGACTGACTCTAGTCCTCTATACCATGCTGCCAATTCTCAATAGCTCTATCCTTTTAGCTTAGCCTAGCTCAGCCTGGCCTCTAGCATTCTCTCACAGCTTTTGAGGACACAAAGAAATAGAGGAGATAACATTATGGTAGTTATTCATCTATTTCTAGTCACTCCAAAACTTAATGGCTTATAATAACAATTTATTATCATCTCTTAGTTCTGAGAATTGATTAGGCTCAGCTGGGGTCCGACTTGGGCATCTCTTGTGTGGTTGCCATCAGATGATGGCTGGGGATGGAGTCATCTGAAGGCTTGACAGAGTTAAACATCCTAAGTGATTTCTTCATTCACATGTCTGGTGCCTCAGTGCTTTTCCACATGGTCTATCTCTTCAGCATAAGAGCCTGGACTTCTTATATGGAGGCTTGGAGCTCCACAAGGGAGTGCCCCAAGAGTGAGCATTCCAGGGGAGAGGAAGATAAAGTTGTCAGTTCTTCTAAGGGGGACTGGCACAGCAACACTTATTCCATATCTAGAGGTCAGAGCAGTTTCTGGCAACCCAAATGCTAGAGGTCACATGAGTGTAGGAGAAAGAAAGGAATTATGGAGGCCGTCTTCGAGATGAAGCTACCACAGTGCTAAGTGAGGAAGTAGACATAGAATCAGCATATTAGTAGGAAACCGATGGGAATGACGGAGTAGGGTCTTTCAAGGAGAGCACAATCTTACTCATGAGGGTCTGCTCCCTATATCTGCCTTGGCATAGCCATGGGAGTAAGTTTCCAAGAAAACCTTGTTAAAGACACAGTTTCTCCAACTATGTCTTTATAATATTTAGCAAGACACGATCCCTTAGATCCCTTAGGTGGACATGTTAGTTTTACCTTCTGATTCACATTCTGCTCCTGAGCCTTCTTATGGGAATAAATTTCCCAAGAAGGCTGCAAGAGCTGGAAACACCTACTCAGTTTCTTTGCTTTCAAAAAAACTATAACAAAGTAATAACTAAAGCATTTCAGGAGGGATCCACCCTATTTTTAAAGACTTGAAGAAGAGGAGGTTCCACAAAACCCTTAGGAAACCTGCTCTGAGATACAATTGTTTTTTATGTGTGACCTAAGTCCTGCAAGCTGTCAGTCACTTCCCTGAACCCGACTTTCTGTGCCTGGGAAAGAAAGCACTCACATACTTCAGAAGGAAGTTATTTGGATGAACTAATGAATGACTACAAAGGCTTTGAAAATATAAATTGCTGCATAAATACTTAATGTCTGTATAAATACCTTTGCTTCAGCCTGGGGCGGAGCGGGAGTGGGGGCGGGGTCAGGCTTTTTGAAAGATTTCAACCTTATTGAGTTCCTGAATAGCAAAGATAAAGTTCCTGCTAAGTGAGGATAAAATGATTCTTGCCTCTATTATGTATATTACTTATTGCAAAGGCTTTTCTAAAATAGAAATATGGCAAATCTTAGAGAGGAAGAAAAGTATTTCATGATTCCCTTAGATTGTAAGTTCTTTCAAGCGGGTCTGTGTTCAACACATGCTTTTAATATATATATAATTCACAGGTATTATTGGTGTTGGGAAATAATATGCAAGTGCTTTCTTGCATGTGATGTTTTCGTGGGCGAATGGAGAGATGGCAAAAGATTGACACTACAATTTTGCATGTTTTTCTTTTTTTCTCTCATCTTCCATTTTAAGGCATTATTTTAAAATGAAGAAGAAATTGGAAAAAAAATGTTTAGAGGTTATGTTAAGACTTGCTTCTTTAAATGAACTGTTTTTACCTATCCCTTTCTGCTAATGAGAGCTAAAGGAAGAATAAGCTGTATCATACATAGAACTGAAACATATAGCCATCCTACACCTCTGCTTCATGGCCCCTCTTTCCTGATTTAGGATCTCAGATTCAGAGGAATTAAAGAGAGTGGATGCGAATAGAGAAGTCAGAGCATCCTTGTGGGAGAAAGGTTTAGGAAAAGATGAAAGAAGCTTCCTTATGGGAGTGCCAGGCTGTATCCTTGATGCCTTTACCAACTGGTAGAGGATGCTTTGGGCCTCATGAATGAATAAAAGCTGAAGAGATAGAGGATGGACTGTTTGTTCTCCCTGAGGTTGAAACTGAGCCCAACAGATCTTCGTACTCTTGAGCGTCTGTCTGAGGAAAGGGAGTCTGATAAATCTCCTTTTATCCCTTCCATAGTTGAGACTTGAGTTGTTATAATCCAAGATGGTGTGAAGAATAAATTAAGCGACTTGATGCAGGCTGCAATCAGATAAAGTGTACTGTCTCTAGGAACTATTCTGGAGAGCTGTTTTGTAATTAACCTGCAAACGCCATATTCAGATTTGATTAATCTCATGTGGTCAGTAGGTAAGCTTGAGTTGAAGGTTACTGTTTTTTTTTTTTTTTAAATAATCAACAATAGGCCCTTTATGCTATGTTTGTAGGAGAATGTTTAAATAATAGAAGTGGCAGACAGTTGATCAATGACATGGTCAGAGATTTGCCTCAGTTTCATAGATAGAATGTATAAAATGTTTCACTATATTTAATATATAGAGACATTGATTTAGGTTCATGTTTAGGTATTTTGAAATTATATATGTATGAATATATATGAATATTATAAAGATTTTTATAGATGTGTATATGTATATATAGTGGTATATGTATATACATATTTATAATAAAATGTTATCTGATTATTTAACCAAAGGGATTTGGTTTTCATTAAGTTCCTAACCTGTTTTTTTAATTGGTATACATGATAGATTCTGAGTTATAGATTATTTCCTATTGCACTGGTAGATTACAGCTCAAACCTAAGTTTAAAGATTTAATTTTCTGTTGTTCTTAATGAAATAACCAAAGCAGCAGCTCCCTGTGGTGGGATATGAAAAGTGGTGTATGGATACCTACTAAAACATTTGCAGACCTCCTCAGTTTTCTGTTTTTAATGTGATGAAAATTTGTACAAATAACAAAGAAAGAATGTCATGGTAACGAAAACATTTCCTATACATGTATTTTAGAGGGAAGCTAAATCAAAGGTCTTCAAAGAATTACTAGGGTTCTTTCTAGGAGGTTATTGACAAATATGTAGTTTGTCTCTGGAGTTTGTGCCTCTTTCACAGATTGGTGTATTTGTGATCCCACCGGCAGAATAAGTGTCTGTAATTCATTTCTCCTTGTTAACTAGTGTGCCTTTGTGTGTAGAATGATTGGCAGCAAACTCGGCTGAGTCCCAACGGATGAGCTTGTTAGCAAAACCCTAGCATCCTATCTCTAATAAAGCATATCAGCAGTACATTTTGTCCTATCTATTAGCCTCTCTGTTTCTTTTTTTGTGAAAAGCTGAGTGTCCCTTTGAAGCAATGACAAATAAACCCCTGAACTGAAGTGCTAGGCTGCCTTACGGACAGCTGGATAGTAAATGTCACACCGTGTAGAGAATGCCTATTATCAGAGTGAGCCATTTGTTCCCGGCCTTTCAGTATCTTAATGTAATACAAAATTGCTAAATCAAGCCCCATGTCTGTGACAGAACATAATTAATGAGAAAGCAGGAGCCAATTCAACACTCTTTATTGGGACCTAATTGGCTCAGGCAACAGAGTTGTCACTCAACAAGAGACTTCCTTTAAAGCAATTTTGTTCTTGGTTGTATTACAGAGCCTATTAAATTGTCCCCTCCTTGATCACACAAAGAAGTATCTGCATGCAATAATTAGCTTTTCCAGGGGGAATTTTTTTTAACTCATGCAATACCGGATCATTTTTAAACTGTCTGAAAAAACACCCAGGCCGTGGGGATGTGCTGCCATACTGAACAGCACTGTAGGCTGTTTTCCAGTCTGCCGAGGCACTAGGAAGCTGCTGCCGAAAGATGAAAAGGAGCCTCAAGGAAAAGAGAATTATGTTCAAGTGTAGAGGGTCAGAGGAACATAGAGGCAGTGGGTAGAGGAAATTACTTTGATGAGTAATCAAAGTTCATTTCATAATCTGCAGTTAAAAGGGGCAAAAAAGGAATACTTGTATGTACATATTTAATATACGGTTGGTTTTTTTGTAGTCATACCCAACCTACTTAGGAATGAAAATTAACAGAGCCGTGGCAG
This sequence comes from Pteropus alecto, assembly GCF_000325575.1. Taxonomy (NCBI): domain Eukaryota; kingdom Metazoa; phylum Chordata; class Mammalia; order Chiroptera; family Pteropodidae; genus Pteropus; species Pteropus alecto. The sequence continues at coordinate 4,433,691 of NW_006431925.1, read as the reverse complement.
AGGGTAGAGGTTAAACATATACAGCATTGTCTGGAGCAACATTAATTCATGGGACCATATCTCAGAGTTTTATGGGTCACATCATTTCAGAACCAGTACAAATATTTAATAGCATGTGATTAGTTATTACAATCTAAAATTTTACTTTTGGGGATTATGTTCTCTCCCTCTCCCTTATTTAAGAAACCTCAAGACAAGTTTACTCCTGGTATGTATATTATTTATATATTATAAAACTTTTTTTATTTGTCACAGTACCACAAACTTCAGATAAATTTGTGCCTTTTCCTGATAAATTTTAAGATGATGTGACATGCGATGACTGGAGACCGCAGAGAACTGAGCATATAGTTTACACTGGTATTTGCCTGGATCTGGACAAAAAGGACACGACTGCCTAAGCATGACAAAGGCAATGGGAAAGTTGTAGGGAATATATTTTAAAACATGGGAACTAGGCATTAAAGAGTACAAGTGTGAAAAATGCAACAGTTGATTTTAGAAAAAAGTATGAAAGGTTGATTTAAGTGACGACACTTTGAGTAGTCTAAATAAAGGCAACTATGTGGTCCCTTTCTTGAAATAGCTGTCAATATCTCCCTTCTGTGCCTTCAGAAACAACGCAAAGACTGTCTAGTTTTTCATGGCAGCAACATTTGGTTGGTTTAGAGAGAACTGTTTGCCTCGGCATTATTACTTTCCTCAATGTGGAAGTGCCAGATACAAGGAAAGGAAAGAAGACAAACCTCTGAAATGGAGAGCTGTGCTGTTCTCGCTGTGCTGTGCTGTGCTGTGTGGTTTAGGGAACGTTTGCAGCTGCTAAAATCCCAGGACTGTGCCACAGCGAGGACGGTATTATGCGGCAGGTGCTCACAGTGTTGCGTATTTTAGATTTCCTAGCATTTGCCGACATATTAGATGTATTAGTTAATTGTAATTTACTAGAGCATATAGAGAATTGCTGAATTTTTCCCCCCTCTCAAACCTCTCTTTAATAGTAAGCCAAGTCAGACTCCTGAATGCACTCTAAATGTTTGAAAAATATTAGTTGTTATTCCATAGGGTAATAGAATATAAAACCAACAGCAATACAAAAATATTAGTCAATAATGTCCTTTCCCAGGTGACTCTTGAACCTTGCGAAAGCACACATTCTCAACAAAGATTTATTAGTCTAGTTGGGGAACACATGATAATGATAGCAAGAGCTGCCAGAATCTAATTTGCTTTAATTAATCATTTGCTTCATAACACGGCAATTCTTTCCCCTCCCCCCGCTTTTTTTAACTGTCTGGATTATTTTAAAACATTAGATATTACACTGCGGATAGCTGATGAAACTGAAACTGAATACTGTAAAAGTTAGATTAAAAATTCATTTAACAGTATAAACATTTTTAAAGTGCAGGATGGTGCCAATTGGGTCAAGTGAGTATGGAGTGATAAAACAGTCATGGAGCTGAGAGAAAAAATATTGTCAGAGGGCATTCAACAGCTGAAGTTAGTCTAATTTAAATGTTATAGCAGACAAAAAATCACTAACTAAGCGTCCTATTAAAATTACTCTTTGGTATTTTAGCAACACAGACTGGTAAGAAGTCAGAACCTAGGTTTAAACACATTTATTCATTTAACTGTACAAAAGAGCTTTGGTTCCAACTGGAATTAGTTCCCATGGTTAGGCCAAGGGCCCTCATGAAGTAATGAGGTTGAGTCAAAGGCCACATTGCCTAGCCCTCTAAGAAGAATTAAATAGACTATCGCAGATTCCTAAGAGAGCCAAGACTCCAGATATTCATCATGACCTTCTAAGCAAAACATTTGTGTTCACAGGTCTTGGAGTTTACGCTATTTTGCTGAAGCCTTGATGGACAATTTCAGCATTTAATTCTTACCTTTGTTTTTGTAAGCCTCCCTCACTAATTGATTAACTGTAGTAGGTGGGATTAGCTCAAATAAAGTGTTCATAATTTCTAAAAGTTCCCCATTATCTATGGGATAATCCTAACCTCCTTTGGGTGTCATCCATGACCCTCAATGACCTGGCCCATTCATATATGTACACATCCAGCTTCATTCTGGCTCCTAGCACTTTATTCACCATTAATGATGCACTACTTGTAATTCTCAATTATATTCCATTAACTTAGGTCACCATGCCTCAGCTTGAATGTTACTCCTCAGACAAGTCTTCTTGCCTCTTGCAGATGCATAGTGCTGACCTTAGAAGATTGCTATGAAGAGTAAATGAGAGAATTTACTTAGTATAAGCTTGGCACGTAGAAGGCATTATGTATTACCTATTATTATTAAGCACTTCCTTTCCGAAGCTGCCCTCACACTTTTTACAACTCTCTCCCATATTAACCATATCATGATATTGTTTGTTTCCATGGCTTTTTCCTCGCTATATTATAATCCTCTTGAGGATATATATTAATCGTCTTTGGATTCCCCAGCCTAACACAATGTCTGGCTGCTGTGTAGTGTGTACTCAATATCTCTTGAGTGAACAAGTAGCTTTTGTTGTAAATTATTCTGCGATCTGGTCACTGGCCAGTTTTTAATAAGTATATCAGAACTTAAATAAAATATTTTTCAAAGAAGCAGACATTTTGTGTGAATGTATAATGTTTTTTTGTCAAGTTTTCATACTGCTTTCATAATCAATTTTAAAACCTCATGAGAAATTACAATATTACAGCATTACAATATTATAGTCCCATCTGTTTTTTTCCAAATAAAAATAATGCTCTCCACAACAATCAATTCATTACCTAATTCATTAAAATTGATGATCAGTGAATTAAAATTGTTTTTAAAAGTCCATACTCTAACTATGAAAATTTAGCTATTACTGAAAATATTCAAAGGCATCTCCCAAAATGCATTCAGTAGAGACAGCAGGCATGGAGCGAGTTTGTATTCTTTCACTGTAGTTCTTTGATGGAGGCTGTATTCCAATACTCCGTTAAATTTCTAAGTTCTAGAAAGTCCTTAAAATAAATGATCTAATCCATTTCCTGTTCTACTCCTTAGATTTTATCTGAAATAAAATTACGATTGCAATTGTAAATTAATATAACATAGGCCACTAAGATGAGAAAATGAGAGAGTTAAGAACCCTATTCTGATCTTCAAGTTTCAGACTAGGTGGTGAATCACCCAATTTGGAATTCTGAAGGGAAAAGAACACTGATATCTCCTGCTTCATCAATAGCAGGAAGCCTTATAGATAATTATGATAAAAAAAAAAAAACAGTCATGTAGTTCTTTTCAAGTCTCTGACCCTAATAAGTTGGGATTTCCATTGTAGCTCAAGACACATCTTCACAATAGAGCCACAGCAAATTTTGTGCCAAGAAGCATGACAGAATCAGACGGTTTTGTGGGTTTCTTGGCAATTTTCTCCCCTAAAATACAAGGAGGAAATTACAAACTGGTATTGATTTTACTGACTTCTTTGAATCTCACTGAAATGATCTGAGTACGAAGGAATGCACTGTCACTTGCTTGGTTCAGAATTTCTTAACATTCAAAATGGGGGTGGAGGGTCTTGAGTAACTCCTGTGGTCCCACAGGAAGCACTGTAATCAAAGAGAGCTCTGAACAGTGTTAGAAGGGTCTTTACATCACCTCTAGCTCCCTGCAATATGCACTTGCAGAATTGGTTAAATGAGCCACCATACTCTGGTCAATATGAATAGGATTATAAGATGCTCAGTTTGATTTAGTGGCCACCCATGGACACTTCCACATGCAGACAGGAGTGTCACATTCAGTCTGAATAAAGCTCTAAAAACCCAACTACTCCATTTGGCATTGTAGCTGTATTTTAATGTCCTCTTCAGAAATCTCCGTTATTGTAACATCTCCGCAATCAGTCTAGCATAAAAAGGCCTGTTTATAATAAATTGGTCAGCCTCTTATGTGCCTATCTTTCCTGATGGGATAGAGAGCTATAAGATCGTTCCTTGTAGACTAGGATATACGATTTTTAATATTACAAGTTGTACCTCTCCATTTGCATGAATGATTTATTTCAGGCTTTATTTCTGTTTTGAGTCTTTGTTTTCATTTTACCTTATAATTGTTATGGAGGAAGGGGAGGCAAATGGATTCTGTTTGTGAAGTATAGGTCTTTGGGAGACATTTGAGTGAGATGTAGTTTATGAAGAAGCCAGTAAGTGAAAAACAGAATTGTTCAGTCTTTTGTCATCCTTTCGATTAGGAGACCTATGTGATAGTTGTGAACTATAGTGCCCTGGACAGGAAACATGAGCAGAGGTGGAAGTGTGCCATTGATTTATATGAATATTCTGAGGTGGAATAATAACATTGCCTTGTTAGTATATAATAATCATCCAGAGCACAAGACCTTAGACCTTTGGAATCACTCAAAGTTTTCATTAGAGAATCAGCAGTCTTTTAGACTCACTATGGTGTACCTCAGTGTTGAAATTGCATATTACAGGTTATGCTCCTATAAATAAAGGACATTTTGTTATGCCCACACTCAGCTGCATTTCCTACTGCGATTTCTTTACCAGACCCTGCTGTGACCTATTGCCAAATACAGTGCATTATCGGTGAGCCTTTTTTGCCCAAACTTGATGTCTGTCCAGAAGACAAAAACACTGATTAGGTAGAAGGAGGATAAAAGTCCTTTAGGAACAGAGTGACTCTGGCCTCAGCTACAAAATACAGCTTATTCATAAGTGTCAAAAGTCAAGAGGTGGGGACCAGGACATCCTGTCCTGAGGGTGCTTTTCACATCCATCTGTGGGAAGCATGATTTCCTTATGGATTGAGGTTTAACAGGAAATGACCAAACATGATCTCTGGGCTAAATCTGTAGATGCCACCCCATTCAGTTTTAAAAGAGAATCAATTCTAAGGCAATCTTTTGACTTCATTTCTCTTGGAGGGTTCTATGAGGGACTCAATGATGGCTCACTTTCAGAAATACTGATGGGATTATTAAGAGTAGGCAGTTTTCATAGACCTTGTTCCTGTTTCTCAGTGCATCTTCTCTTTATTCAAAGTGCTCAGAATAACAAACTCTTCAAAAAATACTGCTGTTCTAAGTTGTCATGTAGATAAGGAAACATTTTGTTCTCCAAGAAATGTCTTTTCCCTCATCATTTATTGGCCTGTAGGTATAGAACTCTACTATTGAAAGATGGCAATTGAGAGACTTTCATCATGAACATTTTGGTGAGGCCAATCAACAAATGTTCATAATGACATCGATAATTTTCATTTTCATTTATTGTGGTTCCGCTTATAAATATTAAATGTTATCTACATTTTGGAGATAAGAAAATGTCAGTTCAATAATTTGTCAAAAACTTCTTTGTTGACAGTAGTTGAGAGCAAGCTTTGAGTTAGACAATTCTGCTTCTGCCACTTATTAGCTGTATGAGCTAGTTGCTTTTATTATTCTTCATCTGGTTTAAGTTCGGTGTTTCTTTCATTTTACTATGCTACCAACCTCAAATCATTATCTCGCAAATTAGCTAAAAAGAAAAGGAATGTATTTTCCTAAATACTTACAACTGGTAATGAATTTTAGATCCTGTTTTGCAAAGAATGGTACAAATTGCAAATAGTTTTTTCAAAACAAGAAAACTTGCCCCAAATACACTCAATTCTTCTACTGCCTTTTATTGGTTGAGGGAGTAAATCTTATCCTTTTATTCTAAAAGAAAAAGGCACTGTTTTAATACCTCCTGTATTTGAGTTATCATGGAGTAGTGATGTTATATTAAACAATCTACACCATCTAGAAGAGTCTGAAGATGATCAGTTTTAGACAGTTATGTTTAACACAGAGCTTTGGGCTTTGGAAGAATAAACATTTACCCTTTTTTCTTTATGACAGTTCATTATTAAAGTCCAGGGAAACTCTGTTGAATTGTGAAGTAAGCAAGGATTAAGAAATTGAATATGACCAACATGTCCCACTGTACCTTAGAGAACACACACATTCAACATACACATGCACACATATACAAAACCAAACCAAACAAAGAATGGTTGACTTTCAGTTCTATTCTTTAAAAAGATTCATTTATAATTGTATGTGTGCAGAAGGGCTGCGAGACTGAAGTGATACCTGAGAGAGGCCTGGGAATATGTTTGCACCACATTACTTGGACTGCATGATAATTGAGAGCCATTGTGGCTGAACACTTTATGAGTTTGTTTAATTTGTCACAGTAAATAAAGCTTTTTTGATGCAAGTTAATTAGCTCTCTTGTGTTACTGCACATCAAATGTAATTAACAACCAACTGCCAGTGTGGAGTTGCCCTTGTGTAACATGGTAATAGGGGGAAAACTTAAAGGGCTGGATTAAGTAAAAGATATACTGTTGAACCAATCATCCTTCTGCCCACTTAAATTTGGATGGATTAGAATCTAGGGGAAAATATCAAGTCTCATAAGATATCGACTATTTAATATAATTTCCTAAAAATGTCATGTATTATGTCAGGCTCACATTCGCCATCACAATAAGTAAATTTAGCTAAGTAAAATTTTTACCACTGCTCAGAGTTCACTTTCTCCTTTGTTGGCATTGCTTGTGTATTCCCTCTGCTTGGATCTTTCATTTCCAGCCATTTATCTTCTTTAGCTTTGACATTTTATCTCCCCTGTGATATGTGTTGCCATAGCTAAGGCAGAAGGAGTGCTATTAAATGATGACTAAGAAGGAATTTGTTTGAATGGGCAGAAGAAGATAATTCAAGAACCCATTCACAAAAGGAGAGCATCCTTCCAAATTCATAATATTATTCTCATTCCTCTTATAGTTTGAGAAAGTATTCTGCCTTTTTTTCTCATTATTTTTCCCTAGGCAAAGTTAACACAGAGATCTCAAATAGCCTTGGTTTATCCTCGTTTTTGATCATGCAATCAGAAGAAAGTAGAAAGGCAGAAACAGCTTTAAAGGAACACAGTAAATAGAGTTGAGATGCTCCAGTTGTCTACTGTTTACATTGTAAATATTTACTGGGAGAAAACAATTTTAATTAAAATGAAATAAACTAAAAAATGTATGTAGCTTTAATAGAGTAAACCTTTCCCTATTATCTCTACCTCCTCCATAATGAAGGGAGAATTTCTGCCAGTTTCTTTAAGTAATAACACTCTGTGGGAGTAACAACCTGGGTGGGAAGGGAAATTGAATTGGAAGTGGAAGAACTGGGTTAAGTCCTGACTCTGTCACTAACTAGCAACCTGGACTAAATCTCTGGGATTTAGTTTCCTCATAGCAATAGGAGTTAGGTTGGAGATTTTCATGGTTGTCTTCTAGCTCTAAAGTTCTCTGATTCTGTGATCTCTCTCATGCTCTTCCAGGAAATTCTCTGATTTCATTCCTTTTCTTCCTGCCCACTGCCTATCTCTGCTGTCTGGCTTTGGCAATGAAGGACATGTAAGTCCAGTTACTCAGAAGTTAAAAGAGGTGTGTTTAAGTGAGAGTCAGTGACTCCGCCCTCATTCATTCAACAAATGTTTATTGAACACTTTCTATAAACTAAGTATATGGAGGATGAAAATGATCTGGGTAATCCTTCATATCCGTAACTGAAGAGTGGAAAACAGGTAGCTGGCTTGATAAATTAGATCTCTCTGCTCACACTGAATTATTTAAAAATATTCTTATGTATTTTACATAGATCTATCTTCCATGGGTTTTTTTGCCATGCTCTAAGGCAGAGGGAAGAAAAAAAGGTTCCTTTTATGTGTGAGCATTTCATTTCAAGACAGCTTTCTTTGCTAAGAATTGGCAAGAATGCACAACTTATTTATTTTGTTTGATTTGAGGTTTTAGCATGAAGGATTGTATCACATATTGAATTCATTTTTACTCTTTCAAAAAATAATCTTGTTATTGATCACAAAAGTAGTAACATTCTCATTGTAAAAAAAAAAATATTTAGAGAATTTATGATAGAGAAAAAATTAAAGTGCTCATTATTCTACTTCCCACAGGTAATCATTGTTAATATTTTGGTTTATATTTTCTCTCCCAACATGTATTACTAAAAATATATTATTGTGTTATTTCACATAACATGAAATTGTATTATTAATACTAAAACTGATTTTTTCAAAGTGTATTTTGGCTCTACTTCCTATAGATTGATCTCACTTTTTTTTAAGGACTATGTTGTATTCTATTGAATGAACCTGTTTATTTAACTGACATCCCAGTTGATAGATAGTTGGGTTGTTTTCAAATCTTTGCTATTATAAGTGATACTGCATAATATTTATAATAATATTATCACTACAAAGATAATAAACACCTCTTAAGTATTTATGAGGTGCCAGGCACTTTGTTAGACACTTTATCGACATTATTTGATTTAATTCTCAAAATAATCCTACAAATGAGGACAGCGAAATCTATACATGCTATGTAACTTACCCAAGCTCACATGCCTAGAAAGTAATGGCACTGTGATATAAACCAGGTCTGTCTGATTCCAGAGCTTGAGCTTAAATATTTTTCTATGCACATTTTTGTATACTTGTGTTAATATAAATGCATGGTACATTCATAAAGATAAAATTGCTAATTCAATAGATATGCAAAATTTGAACTTAAACATATGTTTTTAAATTGCCCTCCAAAAAGTTTTGCCAATTAGTACTCCCAGTTGCAGGAAATAAGAGCTAGTTTCTCCATACTCTTGCCAACGTTGCATAGTATTGTCGTTTTTTCTCCAATATGATAGGCAAAATAATGATATCTGAGTGTTATTTCAATTCATATTTAACAATTTCACTATTTTAGTAATAAAATGTGTATATTTAATAATTTTGTCATCAGCTGTTAAATTATACCTCATATGCTTATAATCTTTGTTTTAGAAAAATTGCATAAAATTCTGTTAAATTTTTAATTTTTCATTGTATACGCTGTTCACTTTCTCTATCATTATATATATCCAAACTCCTTGTTTTGTCTCTATCCCCAATGTCTTTGTATTTCTTTTCCAGGCTGAATATAACCAGGTACCATGCTACGAGCAAGCTCTAATTATTAATCAAATAAACAATCAAGGTTACAGGATCTGGGCAAGGTAACTGATAAGAAAAGGATGAGAAGAGATCACTTAAAGTTGACTTTTTCTTATAAAAATGATGGTAGTTGTGGGAAAAGAGAATAAATGACATTTAAAAAACATGATATATTTATTTATTTAAAAAATCTTTAAAATTTTTTAATTATAGTTGACATAACATGATATTTCTAAAAGCAAGCAGAAGGCCCAAAGGAAAAAGTAAGAAAAATTATATTACAGGATTAGACATGCAAAAAATTTTGTTAAATAAAAATTTTAAAAACTCTTTAGAAAATATAAACTTGTACCTAGAACTTCATTAAAATCAGAAGGTTTATAGAGCACAGATATTTGAAATGACGGACTTGTGTTTCAGCATTAAATCAAGATGCATATAATCACTTATATACACTATAATTTCTAAAAATGAATGCATATTGCTTAAGGATTTTTAATTGGGACATACTCTGGAAGAGCGACAAAGGTAACATTTATTTGACTTAAGAGAAGCAGGCTCATACTTCGTATTTTTTCTTTTTGAAAGCCACCTGCTGTCGTTCAAGTCCTTGTGAAGGCAAGAGTTTCTTATCTGTAAAATTATGGCTTTCTATGAGTCTAAGTAAAAAGGAATAAAATATTTATATCACATTATTTGATACATTAAAAATGTAAACAGACAGAAAGATGGCTAGTCAGACAATCAAGTTATTTTACCACCTGAATCCTTAAGGAATTTAAGACTGAGAGCAAGACTAGAAAGCACTAAAGAGCTGTACAACAGAGAACATGAGACAGTTAAAGGAAAGTGAAATGTGCTGTGTTGCTGGCCTCAGAATAGAACAGGATGCCTTTAATAAGCTACTCTTTGGTCAGAAAGCTCTTGCGGCAAAGCAAACTTAAAAATGTATTATCTGCTACAACCTACATCTTGAAGAAAGTGATTAATGCAATTTGGCCAATCTATAACTGAGCCATAATATATTGTTGAAAGGGGCCTGCTGAGGCAAAATGCAATGTTGAAAATGTGCTGTTTCTTAGTAATAATAGAGGCTATCAAAGCGAACTTTAAAAAAAGTAGGCCTGGGCAATGATTAAGCTAACATTAACACCTTCTCCTACTTGCAAAGACTCCAGTTTTCCCCAAGAAGCTTTAGTTCTTTAAACATTTTCTTCTTCTTGTTTACCTGGTTTGGCTATTTTGTTTTCTGATAGGTACTTTGGAAACAAACAAGGAGCCAAGGGGGTGAGAAAATCTTGGGGAAACAGAGGCAAGAAGTTAGATTTTGTTTTTTTCTTTTAGTAATCCTTTCTTCTTTTTTTAAATGGCAGTATCTTGTATATCAAATCCTGTCATGTGTCATCTTTCAGGATATGGCAGATGTGGCATAGTTAATATCTGTAGAATGGGACAGACTAGGAGGAACAGGACTTTGAAATTAGACTGCTCATTGGGGATGTGTGGCTGTAGAGTGTAATTGTGCTGCAGTTGTAGATAATGATTTAACCTGGCCAGCAAAGTGGGTTTCTGAAAGTTTTGGCAACAAATTAGGTGGTAATTCAAGCAAGTAGTTGGCGTTGGAGAGGGCATTCAGTATGAAGCCTGGTGAAAGCCTGGTAAAATGAGACAGTAGGATAGCCTGAGTGCCAGTTGGGAAGCTAGTGTGGTAAATTGTGGGAAGCCTCTTAGCAAGGAGTGGTAGTGCCCTAGCCACTGGACTGAGAATAAAGGACAGGACTCAGTAGAGAAACTTGCATAAAGTGACCCTTGCCCCAAGGGATATTATTTTCCCAGCACTGATAAGATTCCTGTTTGGGTGGTGGCTAAGTTGTTATCAGAGAAGAAAAACAAGGGAACAAGCAGGAATTGTTGATTCTTCCAAAGTGGGTAGCAAAAACAGCAGTAGCAGGTTGACGTTGCAAACTCTCATCTCGAATGTAACAGCACACAATTCCCTTGACAAGAGATAAAGCAACTGCTAGGTTTAATGTGTCTTTACATGAGCAAACGATCTTGCATAATAATACTGCACCCGTGCTGACAATCCTTTATGAATACAGCAGTGTAATGCCGACAGTTAGCTAACAACAGGGCTGCCTGCCCAGATAGAAGGTTTGAAACTGTACAGGAGGAACATATTCGACTCAAGGTAATTCTGGGGAAATGTGGAAAAGCTGACATCTGGACTGTCATGCAAAGCAGACACATTCTGAAACACAAGAAAAATGCTGTCTGAGAGGTCCTAGTGAGCCTTCCAATTTGTCATCAAGAGCTTGTTAAATTTTTATAATTTTAATATGGAAGCAAAAAAGATTGCTTTAGAGAGGTAGTGGGAGGGACTAGTGCTTGAGATGGATGTATTTATTCATTTACTAAATATCTCTGGACTATTTTCTGTAGTTCAGATACTGTGCTAGGTGACAGCTACAGATATGAATAAGATAGTCCATGCCCTCAAGAGGATCATTATTGACATTTGGAGAGGGAAATAAACCAACAATTACAGTGTGCTGTGATAAGAAGTAGGAATTAAGTAAAGGTTGTTATGGGAGCTGAGATAAAGGGCATCTACCTGTGTGTGTGTGTGTGTGTGTGTGTGTGTGTGTGTGTGTAGGGGGAAGAGAGAGAGAGAGACAGACAGACAGACAGGAGAGTCAGGGAAGGCTTCCAGAAGAAGAGGATATTTGAATTAAATATTATAGAGTGAGCAAGGATGAGTTAGAAGAATGAGTGAATGAGGTGAATGGGTGAGCATTCTAGTTGGAGACAACATTATGTTCAAAAGCTAAGATTCATAAATGAGATGCTTATGGAGTGCATGGTATGAATAGTGTTAGGAGATATGGTGAAGACATGGAAACCAAGAACTTCCAAATCCCTTATACAGGAAAATCTTTTGGGTATTTATTGAGAACTAAGAGGTAAGTTCTTTTATGGCAAGACAAAATTAGATTATATGTAAAGCATTTTCTGATGCAAAACTGGTAGACCTTGGAGGAAGTCATGGGGGAGAGATTAAGAGATTTTCTTCTCTAAAAGGTATGGTGTAGAAAGTAAGGTGAGTATATATATAAAAACTAATCAAGAGTTCTGTCAACTCTGGGTTTTGCCTTTGTTTTCAAAACTGACTAGAAGGAGTGGAAAGATTAATCAAGGGGAAGGGCACTGTGTGGATGCAATTGCAAAATGCTGTAAAATATTAGGGGCTGGCTAACATAGGATTTTATATAGGGGCATTTCAGTGTCAAAGTAATGATTGTGGCATAAAAGACTAAGATTATTTAACGACCCTAAAGCATTTGAACTATTTATAGTGAATTCTGACATGCTGTCCTTGCAACTTTAAGAAACAGGGACTTGCTCAGGTTAGGAAATTGTGCTAAAGAAAGCCTCGGTCATTATAGACATTTAGTTGGTTTTCAGTGATGTATGCTGACCTCCAATAATATTCTCGTATTATAGATTGTCTTCAGCCATTCATGATCCAGAGGGCTCAGATCCAGCCTGTGTATGGTAGCCCATTCACTAGTGCTGGCCAGGTTCATGTCTAGTTCTTGGTTTAGCCCAAGTACTTGTGTTCCAACTTAATCAAGCTTTTGCTTTGACATTTACTTCCTGCAAATTGCATGTGAAGTATAAACAGAAATTTTCCTGTTTGAAATAGAAATGTGTATCATGTTTGGTTTTCAAAGCACATTTCTCCATCCTTTCTTTGCTTGTCACATCCTATTGGTATTAGGAGAGCCGATGCTACCAGAGTCAAAAGCAGGGCTGGCTCAGAAGAGAATGCCATTCAATGTCATCTCCATATTGAAACATGGGAAAAGCACCGGTAATATTACGGAAATTATGAAATGTTAGACTTTTGAAGTACTTTGGAAATCACCTAGTTTCTTATCCTTAATTGGCAGATGGGGAAACTGAGATCCTTGCTCAGAGCCCTACAATAATAATAGACTAGAATTTAGGTTTTTCTAAGAGCTAGGCCAATATTTCCTTTTTAGTTACAGCATTTCTACTTTCACTCTTAAGTATAAAGCAGACTACTTCTTTTCTATTATGGGTTAGCTGTTTTAGAAAACACGTTGAAAATATAAATGTCATAGAAATGTGTTATTTAAAATATTATATAAGAGCTACATTGAATTATGACTGCAAACCTTTCACTTTTTAAAACCTCACATATTTGGTTAAATATTTCAAACAAAGCTCCCAAAGTCCAACGGATTCTATGTATGGATTTTTTTTCACCTCACATGATCCCATCTGAAAGCTAGCAACCTGGCTAGCAACTCACCATGTTAACTTGATTGGCAAAGGCAATCAAGAAAAACTGCATCATTAATTTTTTAAGCACATTGATGATTACAGAGTGATTCCATCTATTTCTTGCTTTGCCCATGTAATAACATTAAAAGGCATACAGAAAGCATTAATTTTCTCATAGTAGAGATAAGAAAGCAATGTCTTAGAGTAATTAAGTGATTTGGTCAAAGTCATGGAGCTGGTACATAGAAGAGCTGAGCTAGTACCCGGGCATTCTCGCTCCTTTTGCCTCACCAGATTATCATCACATTATTGTAATCCTCATCATTACCACCACTACTACCACCTTCATCATCATGATTATGATCATCAAATTTCTTTTTCTGACTATTCTAACTTTTCCAAGACCAATAGATTTCAATGTATAACAGCTTCTCTCTCATCGTACCATTACTACTTTTATATTCTGCAAATTCACCTTTTGATTGCCTAGTGAATTTGGCTATGAGGCTGCAGGGAAGATGACCATACCTAACTATGTTTTAGGGACTCTGTCCCACCATTATCTGCTCAATAGCAGTCAAAACTAGCATTGACATTTAGTGTGTCCCAAAACCATATTTCATAGAATATCTGAAGAAATTACTGACGTTTTTTAGTCTCTCTCAAGTACTGTACTGAAAAATTTGATGGTCAGATAAGCAACTAAAAATAATTGATCATAAGCAACTATATTCCTACCTTTCATGGATTTTCAAGGAGTCCCATTACTCATTCCTTGATCCTGAATCTCATAGTACCTTCTATACTTCTGTGGAGCTTCTCAGTCACTGGGCTTACCCACTTTCTGTGGCATACCTTTAGGCTCCTTGCTTATCATTTTACAACGAACTAATCAGAACCCGTAGAAAAGGGCTACAAGGAAAGGCTTTCTTACTGAAATCAGGACCTTTACTTTTCTTCTCAAATCAGGGTCACTTTCTAAGGAGAGAATCCTTCTGCTCTTATTATTTTCCCAATTAGTGACTTCAATGACAGGGAAATATATAGTGGTAGAAAGAAACTCGTGTACCCTTCATATCACTGGTATCCACAAATATGCCAAAGGACAGGCTGACTCCAGACACAGATTAATGGAGGGTGGCAGAATTCAGTAAAGGTGATTAAAAGGCACAAAATTTCAATTCTAGGATAAATAAGTCCTGAGGATGTAATATACAGCATGGTTACTATGGTTAGCAATACTATATTGTGGATTTGAAAGTTGCTAAGTGAGTAGGTCTTAAAGGTTCTCATTACAAGTAAAAAAATGTGTAACTATGTGAGGTGATTGATATTAACTAAACTTATTGTGGTAATCATTTTGCAATATATATATATCAAATTATGTCATATTCCTTAAACTAATATAATGTTATATGTCAATTATATCTCCATAAAACTGGAAAAAAAATGAAGCAGGAATACATGAGAAGCATCCATTGACTTAATCAAATCTCTTCCCTTCCTGCCTTGTCTCCATCCTTCCTTCCCTCCTCCCAGTATGTATTTACTTAGAATCTATTCTGAATATAGGATAGTATGAAGATAATATGGAGCTAACAACCTAGGTGGAAGACAAATTACATATTGGGATAGGGTCATGGTACAGGAGAGAACGACTTTGTTATTAGGTAAGTTTAGGAATGTTAAGTTAGAAGGTATTCTAGACTCAAATACTTTCAAGAGGCTGGGATCATAGTATGAATATCATGTGTAATTTGAAGACGATAGGGAGAGGTAGCATCTGTAGGCTGCCAATTTGCACTTCTGAGTTAAAAAAATGTCACTAGGGGCATTAATATTCTGAGATGAAATGTTTTAGAAATGCTGTTCTAGAAAGTGAGGAATCATTGAAGAATTCCGACATGGATATAACATCATTATAGCCACATTTCGATGGACATTGAGAAGAAGGCAGAGGTGTCAGTGTGAATCAAATGTAGGGAGACCATACATCCCACTTAAGGTCAGTCCTGGTTTAAGCCTTTTACCCAGCTGTAACTATTCATAACGTCCCTTTTCACTCTCAAAGTTATCCTGATTTAGACAGTAAAGATTACCCTAACTAGTGGACTACATCAATCATCTCTTCAGTAAAAGGAACTCCCATTCACAAGGACTCCGTATCATAGACACCATATCATAGATTAGGTGTGAATGGAGAGAGTGCACATAGGAGAACAACAAAAGCTGACATCTTTAAGGTGCTTTCTTGCTGGAGTGATGGTGGTGTTAAGGTTGACGGGTTTAGATATTGGTATATGTTGGTATAATCAGGAAAATATGGGGAAGGACATATATCAAACAGTGAGGGCTGATTTTATCAGGGGAAGGGAATTGAATGGGGAAAAGGGAAGACTATGAGTTTTTTTTTTTTGATAATGTACTCCTACATTGGTTGAATTGTCATTTTGTATAAGTATTACACTGGTAATTTTTAAAAGACCCAATAAAATTATTTTATAAATATCAGGGAGAAGGCCGGGTTGGTTTCAGATTCTATGATATACTGACAGATTTACACCTGTATCAGTAAGTGAACAGATTTAGAAGATCTCATATTCTTATGATCTCATCTTCTTTATGAAGACTTACATTCTTCATTCTGTTGCAGCATACTTAATTTTTAGTTCTTAAGGAGTAAAGAAGTGGATTTCTGTATCAAAGATTACTGATCATTAAGAGGACTTTAGTCATCTAGATAACACAAATAATAATAACTACTAATATCATCTGTGAAATATACTGTATCAGATGACTTCTCTATGGCTTAGTATAGTTCTGCAAGGTGGATGTTATAATCATCATTTTACAGATAAGGAAATGGCCTCAAAAAGGCTCAGTGACTGATCAAGGCCACACAGTAAGTGTCAAGGTGGGATTGCCACCCAGGTCTGCTGTTTTCAAAGCCCATACAATTGTAAATAAACAATAGAAAACATATGTAGCCTTATTAAATATTAAATTCAAAAAGTTTCAAGCTTTGGACCTAAGTATAGCTATTAGTCATTCTAGCAGATTGTACTGGAGAATATAAAAAATTGTTCTGAAACTTCTCTTTCCATGTTGTTCTATAAGAAGACTTACAACTTTGGTGTAAAGTGGAGGGCTGATCGACTACATCTGACAGTGTGTAGTCATTGTCATAACAAAAGGGTATATTACCGAAATAATTTTATCAGGACAGGATGCAACTTTGGATCTTTTTCTTGCTTATTGATATCTCAAAGCACATGGTCATTAAGTAATTCTCAGACCAGGCTTATAAATATAATGTTAATACCATTATGGCACACTCTCAGAGATGGCCTACTCTTTCAATCTTCTATTGAATGCAAAGTATGTCATTCACAGAGTTATGGGTCACAAATTATTAATTGTCATTCAGGACTATGAAATTCTCATTAACTTCTAATCCTGGTTTGTCTGCCAGGGTGACCTTAGGAAAATCATCTATATTTTTTAATGTTATTTCCTTCTCATGTAGGAACTACAGCTCTTCAAAAATTTTATCTTTTCCAATAATTTCTGCGAGTCTCCAGGGGAAGTCTCATTTGCTCATGAATCACCTTGGACCACAGTGGCTTTTTATGCTCATTTGGTGAATACTATAGTCAGACCTCTGAGGCTACAGTTGCCCTTCCTCCCTGTTGTTGATGGTTTTTTACACCCAGAACCCATGTTCCACCCTAAGCCAAGGTTCCCTGTTTGTTGTAATGAAATAGTCTATATGAATGGTCCCTCTAGAACTATGAAATACATAGTTTGCTAAACATGCCCAGACATGTCTGAACTTCCCACTAGGACAAAAGTGATGAAAGTTTCTACATATATAAATATAACTTATTATTACTATTATAAATATTAATTTGTGACAATTTGGAATGGGCTTTATCAAGGAACATAGTCTTATACCCTAGCTGAAGAGAAAGTCTTGGACATACGTGACAAGTGGGTTCTGTCACATGCCTCATATGGCAGGTAGATAAAAGAACTTTCTTTGCCCCTTAACAAACTTGTAATCTGTGATTACAAAATTACATATAAATCTACATAGTTAACCAAGAAGGGTATGGACCTATGAAGGTCATTTCTACAAAAATAGCATCAGTATTCTGATACTCAGAAAGTTTAAGTTCAAGGACAAAAATTGGAAGAGAGCAAAAGAAAATAAAAGCATGGTAGTTTTTTTTTCATATTTTACATATGTATGTATAAACATACACATACATATATAGATTAACTCCAGAGTCTGCTCTAAAGAACTAAAGTTATTGCTGCTTTTAAAAATAAGAACAAAAAAGCAAATGTGAAAACTTTTAAATTAAATTCCAGCATTTTCAAACAAGTGCTGCCTGGGAGATCACGCAAAGCATCCAAAGCCTAAGTTGAATGTATGTTGGCAAGAGCATCTTCACATCTCTCTAAATAACTAGCTAATACAGTCAGTATTTTGCACCTCATTGAGGCCTGGCACTTATTTGCAAAATGTTCCAGTCAATTGTCAACTAAAAAGAATGCAGAATTTCAATCCTTTTGGGGGGAAAAACAGGCAAAAGTTTTCTCTTCTTCCAAAGAATGTTGCATTGCAAAGACCAAAATTCTCCAGTGGCTGCCAAGACTGCTGTCAGGTGTAATTTAGCCCATCAACATTTTTAGGAGAAAGGCAGAATCAACACAAATACCATATGATTTCACTTATATGTGGAATCTAAAAAACGAAATAAATGAACAAACAAAACAGAAACTCATAGATACAGAGAACATTTTGATGGTTGCCAGATGGGAAGGGTGTTGGGGGAATGGGTGAAAAAGGGAAAGGGGTTAAGAAGTACAAATTGGTAGTTATGAAATACTCATGGAGATGTAAAGTATAGCATAAAGGATGTAGTCAATAGTATTGTAATAACTATGTGTAGTGCCAGGTGGGTACTAGATTTATTGGGGTGATTGCTTCATAAGTTATATAAATGTCTACTCACTATGTTGTACACCTGAAACTAATATAATATTATACGTCAACAGTTTAAAAATAAAAAATTATTAAAACAACAAATGAAGCCATTCTAAAAGGGGACATGGAAGCACCCATCTTTAAGCTGCTATAATTAAGCATTTTATCTATTCCATTGCATAAAGGTTTATAGAAAGTCAAATGCAAAATATATAAAATATTCTAAATTGTTTCTCTTTTCTTATGGTCTTGCCAGGCCTCTATTTATTTGTCTGATCAGAACAAAAGTTCAATCACCTAGCCTTTCATTTAATGGTTTATTTATTTAAGAGCAGGGCAAGTGGTCACAAAAAGTGTTAGCTGTACAGCTTTGTAGTAAAGAAGTATACAGTCTAGTAAAGGGGAAGAGACATGTGCTGAAATTGTTATAATACAAGATAGAAAATAAGCATCGCAAAAGAAGAGCAAAGGGCTATAAGCATCCAAAACGATACATGGGTGGAAATCGGTGTGACTCATTTTTTGAACCCATCTGCATTACTGGCATTATACTTAGTGTTTTATATATTAAATCCTATAACAACTCTATGTGGTAGGTATTATCCCTATTTTACAGATGAAGAAATTGAGACTTAGAGATTAATATGTTTGATTAGTTTCCCACAATAGCTATAGTAAGGTTGATATTAGAACCCTTCTAACTCTAATTTCTGGCAGGAAAGATTTAGGGAATACTTCATAGATGTAAGGTCATCTGCACAGATTCTTGAGGATTAGATAGATTTGAACAATGTGAGATGTGGTAAAAGTTTATTTCATAGAGAAGAAATAGTGTGGGACTAGGGGTTAAAGTTTGGTTGGAGCCCAGGGTAGGAGCAATTTATCTACTGAGTTGGCACCTATAGCTAGTTCATAAATTGAAAACAGTGAAAGTGGGGGAATCGTTTAAGAAAAGAACACATGTCTATCTTTTATTTTAACAAAAAATGTATAGGCATACATTTACTTGCTAATCTTTCTCTTGAAAATGACAACAGATCATTTTCTTAGAGTATGAGTCTGCTGATTGGAGTCACTGCCCATAATACACAATTATATGCCTGACAATATAAACTATTTTGGCTTATTTAAAGTAAAGCAAAACTGGGAGATACTTGAGAACGATCTGAGTGCAGTATCCTTCTGGATTTGTATTATTTGTTTTCTCAATCTGTTATAGCTGTCTTGTCTTCCTAATTTGACATCATTTAAAAAAATTTTTGACTTGAGTTTTTTTTCCAAGGATAACTTAATTTTCATAGGAACACTTTTCTTTCTGCACTCATATTTTATCAGTTTTCATATTTAATTAAATCACGTAATTGCAAGAACAAGTAAGACTGGCATAAATAGGTTTGGACAAGCATATAGCTAATTGGCGGGAGAAGGGCAAAGATATATAACTTGCTAACCTAGACTGTTTAATCATCCATGTTTTACAGAAGAAATGGAGAGCATTGAGTTGACGAGTCAATTAAATAGAAATGTGTTAAGAGAACTGCTGTTGCAGTGGAGAAATAGGAAATAACATGTACTGGGGTCAGATCTAGGGCCTGGAATGCCAAGCTAAGTAAGTAGTTTAGCCATCCTCGATTAGCCATTATTGCCATTTCCACAATGTTGGAATGATTGTGCTCGGAGGTGTGGTTAGGGAAGATTAATTTAGATACTGCCTAGAGGGATTTGGTAGAGAAAACAGTGAGAGGAAATAGCGTAGTGGTAAGTGTGAAACGAGAAGAGCAGATGGATGTGAAAAGCATTTTGTGTGTAGGATAAGTAAGACATGGCAGTGGATCAGATGTGAGTTTGGTATTCAGTGTGCCTTTCTCATAAAAGTGAATAAGTAGGAATTTGCCACCTTGACATAATATGAAACTTCAGGGACTGTACTAATTAATGTATTTGAGTTTTTCTTTCCATTTAGCTTTAGTCATTCTACAAACCATCCAAGTGGTTGCATTAGTACCTACTGCAGCAACCCTCTGCTCATCACTGTGTATATAACATCTCATTTTTAGCACTGTCATGGATTATTTCCTGGTTGTTACCAGTATATACCCTATTGCATTTATATTAAGGTGCACTTTTTTTTTTTTTTGCATTTCGACTGCATCTTAAAATATCAGTGCATCTTTACATACATGATGACATGTCAAAATTTAATCAGGTGTGTGTTTTCCTTAGTGGTTCAAAAAATAGCTGTATTTTATGACCAGTAACATATCCCCTTCTCAATCAGGTTACAATTTCCAGGAATGATTCTTGGGCTCCTTTTCTTCTACTTCTTTATACTGTTTTGCACAGTGCCAAGCATTACCTTTAGTAAATTCTTATTGACTTATTGTTAACTCAAGTTACAATCGTGGTAGGTAGGTTCATAAATAAAGCATCATATAAGGACTTAGAAACTATAATATTCTGAGCTCCAAGGAGACTTCCAAAATATCTTAAGGACACTCTAAGAAATGTACTCAGAAATCACAATGTGAACAAGAATTAACTCAGTTGGCTTTTAATATTAACAAAATAGTGTTTGTTGTTGATTAGCTCTCATGACACCAAAGGAATTTTTGAAGGGGGCTTTTTAATTTTCCTTCTGTTTGTATTCTGTTTGTGAATATATAAATTACAGGACAAGAAAAAATGAAAAGAGAAGGAAACGTTGAGGTAATAAAGCCATTCAGACTCTACAATACAAAAATATTTTTAACGAAGTTGACAGTTTCCAAGATTTGTCTTAGCTCAAAAGCCTGAAAGGAGCTAGATGTCTGAATATCCATACATTAGAAGATACAGTGGCATTTAGGTCTAGTTAAGCAGTATTCTAAGCAAAATGGTCAAAATAAACATGGGTTATCTAGTAATTTCTTTAATTTTCCAATTAGAATTTAGAAATTGCTTTCTTAGAAAAATTAATGGATGACGCGAATAGATTTTTAAAATGCTCTGCTGATATAAATCATTAATGAAAACATAGAGAACAAGAGTTTTGACTGGGAAGATACTTATTTGCATCATCTGCAAATGGAAGGTAAAAATCAGGATTGAGCACAATGTTTCCAGGAGGTTTTTAGAGCCTGAGGACAAAAAGTAAGAGATTACAATGGTGTGACTTGAGTCTTCCTCCCTTATACCACAGAATTTAACCATGTTGGAAAATCAAACTACATCTACAAAGTGCAACCTTCCTGGAAAAATCTGTCCCTTACAGGGAGTGAATGTACCCTTCCCCATGAATAGAGTCTCTACCAGCCCTGTTAGGAAAATACTAGTTATATAAAGCTGTAAAAGTAAAATATTTAATAAGAAAATGTTTAGTGAGGCCAGAGTATAGTATTGATTTAATAATGATAAAAAAGAAAAGAAGAAATGCTTTTTATTATTTATCCTGACAGCTTCACCTTGAATTGACTTTCCTAGGATTAATTAAGATTAAATAATGCCAAAAAATCAAACCATTGCCAACTCTTGATTATTGGTTTGAAAAGATAGTTTATTGGTATATAATTAATAACAAATTTTGACTTCCAATATATACTATAATGTTTCCAAAACTCTGCTTCATATTGGAATTACATGTGGAATCTTTAAGAAATACTATTTGACTCTCACCCCCAGACATTCTGATTTCATTAGCATAGGGTATGACCTAAGCATCAGGCTTTTAAAAAGCCTTCTGGGCCATTTTAATGTGCAACAAAGTTTGGGAATCACTGTATTGCCAATGAAAACAAGTATTACCTAATATTTTTTTCATATCGAAACACATACCCTTTGCAGAAAAGATAGTTTGTATAGAGGCACACTTTTACTTGAGGGGTGATAAGGCATGGACTAAAAGGAGAATATTCTGAGCATGGATGATTATGGAGAAGAGTTAAAGGGTCTGATACATAATGAAGAAAACGAATATTTCTCTATTTCACCTGATTTTGGACTTTAATGATGCCTTGTTAATTTGCTTATATTAATCTTCTATAAAATATATATTCATATTCAAATGTCAGTTCAAAATATATTAAAAGATAAATTTTGATGATTTACTATTCTGAATTATTTAAGCCTTGGGGAATAATCAAGACGTCTATTTTCTGAAAGGGAAAAACACTTCAGAATGTTGATCATTGCAATCACTACTCTTGGTAGATACATATTATATCTTTGTTGTCCTTAATTTCGATGATTCCATGAACTAAAACTTGTTGTAATACTACCCTTCATAATGGCACTGGCTATTCTTTGGCTAGTACTGTGATAAAAAGCACAAGATAGTAATTTCAAGATGTATTTCCTACATGACTCTGCTTTTGTGACTTTATCGATCCCAACATTATCTGAACTCTTTTGCCCCTAGTTTTGGGATATCAGATGAGAAGGCATTATTTTACTATCTCTTGGAGAATAATAACATCGATAAACTATTTTTGTCCAAGGCAGTATAAATTGTTTTTGTCCACAGTAGATTCCACCCAAAGGAGGCAGACTCTGATTACTGGTTATTAAGCTTTATTTTTCTGCCATATGTCTGAATGGAAACGTGGGAGATTTTCCTTCGGGTTTCAACAAAGTGTTTTCTCAAACCACAATGAAATGAGTTGATTGAAATGCCATAATAACAGTGGTGGTAGTAGATTGTTGCTGCTTCTTGATAAAGCAGAGAAATGGGACTATTTGAAATCAGGATAACTTTGGGGTGAAAGGATGAGGCCTCAAAATCAAAGATCAAATTTTCTGTTAGTCTAATCCTGGCTAATAATGAAGAGCATTTGCTTGTTTGGAATCTCTGCAGACAGGATAGTAGTTCCCTATTCCTGAGATATATAAGGAACACCTCAGAATGAAGAAGAAAATGCCAGAGCAGCACTCATGTTGGGTGATGTTTGTGTTGGATATACTACACAGGAGGAAAATGTCTTCTTTTTCTTGTTCAGATGCATTCCCAATCCATTTTGGGTGATATTTAATGGGGCTGGTTATCAGCCCAGAAATGCATAAGGGAGAATGCATTAGCCACAATTTGTCTTGATAATGCTCTCTTTACTTATTCTGGTACAAGACACTGATGTATTCTAAAGAAGATCGCCTTGCTAGGAGTGCCGATCACAATGGTCTCATTAGACATCCTGAGGCACTGAAGTGGACACTTTTGATAGTGATGTGATGTAATTGTTTTATTCTCAAGTCTGAAGCCAAAAGAGTTTATTTAAAATTAATGAGGGACTTTTTGATAACATAGCATTTAAAATCAAAGTCTTAGAGTCTCAGGTATCATGCAAACTGAGACTAAAATCATAATAGGTTATTTGACTAAGTGCCTAAAATTACGGACAAGGGTCATTTTTTACCTCAATATATTGGATTAACTCTATGTATTCTTTTTTTTGTCCCCCCCACCCCAATAAGTTTATTGGGCACTTATATTTGTCTTTTTATTATGGTAAATACACATCACATAAAAGTCACCATTTTAACCATTTTTAAGTGCACGGTTCTTTGGCATTAAGTATATTCATATTGTACAACCGTCACCACCATCCAGCTGTAGAACAAGTTCATCCTCCGAAGATGAAATTCTGTACCCATTAAAGAATAACTACCCATTTTCTTCTCCTCTCAACCCCTAGTAACCACTGTTCTATTTCTGTCTCTTTGAATGTGACTATTCTAGGTACTTCATATAAGTGGAATCATACAATATTTGTCCTCTTGCATTATAAATTCTTTTTTAAGCATCTGGTTTCATGAACTCATACAGTCATCATAATTTAGACCAGGAAGAGATCAATGATGAATAAGGCAGCCGATTATAGGAAATTAGTTAATTTTCTCTGCTGACTTTTAGCCCAGAACATTTTATCTAGTTTAAGATACTTCATTAAAACACTGTTTGTACCTATATTCACTTTCATGATATTTGTGTTAAGAAAATCTTTTTAAAAAAAGAAATTCTTTAACATTTCTCGCTCATTATCCTTCTACTGGTTCTCTGTTTAGTTTTCTTTAAATGAATTCACTTTAATTATAATGATGACAATAGCTAATATATATTGTATGCTTACTATTTAACAGGTTTAATGCTAAGTGTCTTATAGGTATTGATCTCATTTAGTCTGCACAACATTTTATAAGGTAGCTATTCCAATTATCCCCATTTACAGATGAAAAAACTGAGGCACAAAAGGTGAGGTTGCTTCCACGGTTGCCTCCAGCTAGTAAAGCCAGAACACTGAATAACAAAATTTACCTGGTCGGTATTTATTAAATAAAAACTAGTATGTTGAAACAAATCCGAGTTTGGGTACTCTATTAAAATTAAGGAAACCTTATATGAAATTTCTGTATTTTACTTTTAACAATTATTTATTTTCATTGGTAATTCAATTCCTTATTATACAAAATGGTCACCCATATAGCCTGATCAAGGATAATGTTATATTGTTAAACAATAGAATTTGCAATAACATGCTAATGTATAAAATACTTTTAAAAAAAGCTCTTTGTTTCCCATCTGCATTTATATGTCTGTATTATTACACATTTATGTTAGGTATTAAAGAAATTAGTGACAGCAATACCTGTGAGCAAGGTATAACACCAAGTTAACTACCAATCTGGATAATACTTTCACCCACAAGAAATTAAAGTTTTGAATTCTAAGTGCACATTCTCAGCCAGATCAACAGCACCTATCAGGCTATGATTTTCTATCTATCTTGGTTCTATTCTTGATTTGCTCTTTAATAGAAGCCAACTCTGTCTTCTGCGTATGTCTAAATCTTATAGTTCTCTCAATCCCATCTAACAGTTCTAATGGGATGGGTCAATGGAATACCAGACCAGTCAGGAGATTGTAGCTGAATAATTCTCATTCAAGAGGTTGGCAGAAGAGGTCATGGGTTATTCAGTGATTGACAATATCTCCCTGATTAGCAGTTAAGTAATGGCTTCATTCTCAGTCTTCCACATCACAGCAATCAGTAATTAGATTTCTATCAGTCACTTCCTCTCTGGTATCTCAATTCCATGCACGGCATCTCCAAACACTCACCGTAGGTGCATCCTTTGTATGAAACAGTTGTGGTAGATGTTGCTACAAGACAAGAAATGATCTTTGAATTTAGATGAAAAGTCTTTTAAACTCTATCTAATATTGGGGCAAAGTTTTCACTCTAACAGTTGCTTTAGGCCTGGATCAGTCCAGGGTCAGAGGGAAAGCATTATGTTTACCCCTAGGTCCTCCAGAAATTAGCTTAATGCCTGAAACAGATTATCATTGGACAGAACTTTTAGATTCCCAGTGTCTACTGCTGACTTTCATCCCATTACTTACGGGTACGTCACCTGGCTTTAGTCTCGTGCATGCCTCCATCTCCTGCTTCACAATTACTTTCTTTAAAATATTCTTGCCTGATAATTATATCCTCCACTTAGTCATCATAATTTTTATTTAATGTATATATTGTTTGTAATGTGTCATTTTCCTTTATATTGTTACATTGTAAACATGCTGTGTTAAAATGTTAAATTGGTTTAAACAAGTTTCCTTTTTAGATGCCTTTAATTTAGCTCAGATTGGTCTAAATCCACGAAGAACCATATATTAAACACTCTTGAATAGCTTCTATGAAAAGAAACTTAATTTATGATGTTTAGTATTATACATTATACAGTTTCTTTATTTTTCACTCAGTTCATCGTGCTGTGAAAATTCATGAATATTTAACTATTAAATGAAATGCAAAAATTTCATTATCATTTTATTGAAAACTTGACATCTTAAAATACCATACATACCATTAGTATTCTAATGCATTGTCACCTTATTGAAAAATGCTGCTAAAAAACAATACAGCCATTCAGAAAAAAAAATTTTGTCCGCCCAAGGCTATTAACTATAGTTCTACACATACATTAGTGACAAATAAGTGAAGCAGCCAATGCTCACAAAAGATGTCACTAAAATGCTAGGAAACAACTGTAACCATAGAAACCATCTCACACTGCAATCTGAACATCTTTTGTCAGTGTGTGACTAGAAATGAGATGCTTAAAATCATTAGACTATCAAAAAATCTGAACATCTCTTCATTGAAATTTACATATTTAAATATTTTGAAACCTGCAAAAACTTCAACATGATACTTCTATAAAATATTGTTTCAGCTCCTAGCCCTCAACTATCAGTTTAGATATAACAACAAAAATTATACATGAAGACTTACAGTTTTCCCCCCTCTATCTGTAGGCTACGTGCATTGTCTAAGGAGCCTAAACAAACACCCTGGAGAACAGAGGTTAGCTCTGAGGGCTGTCTACTTTCCTGCTCTAAATCTTCACAATGGTGCCATTCTTCACCTTTCTTTTCTCTTTTGGAACAATCACTGGCTTAAATTGTACCTGTTCCAGCAAGACAGGTTTGCAGGTTTCATAAGCCTTCATGACAGTAAGTACAAAATTGTCTTAGATAATGAGATATTTAAATAAAGGATTTGACAAACCAGTGTAGGAGAGTGTGAGTTTCGATGAATGTAGAACAGCCTTTGCAACCTTGGGTATGAAACTGACTTTTTTCCCTTGTCTTCATCTTCTCAGAAACTCCCGAAAGGTCTGGTTATTTAGCTGAATGCTCTACATTTAAGGAACAGTGGAAGCCATTTTTCTTGAAACCTCCATTTGAAACGAAAGGTTAAGGAGCTCCTTGCGCAGCCTGGATTATTGAGACTTTACTATTTCTTAATCACTCTCCCTACCTCATTCAGTTATCCTTCTAAAAACATTGATGAAGCACACACAATGTTCCAAGCATCGTTCTAGGCACATGGGGACATATCAGTGAACAACATAATGTTCACTGCCTCCTGGAGCTTATACTTTAGCAGGAAGGGACAGACAAGAAGCAATGAAAAGAACAAATACATAAGATGTGTATAGTATGGTATTTTTTGAGCACCTACAATATGCAGGCACTTTTGAAGGCTTTTGGGATCCAGCACTGGACAAGAGAGGCATGACCGACCTCCTCTCCTGGAGCTTTCATTCTAGAGGAGTCGTAAGGAAGTATTTAGTAAATACCTGAATGCATAGATGAGGTGATTGATCTTTGAAGCTTTGTCATTGGGTTTTCAAGAGGCAGCTCCATTCATCCATATTATACTCGGTCCATGTGATATAAACAAAGAAGTTCCATAAAACAGTTCTCAGTGGTTGACCATGCATCTAAAGTATAGAGTTCAGTTCTCCTATCAGTTTCTTTTCATCATACTTATTTTTTTCCTGATTTCCAAATGTTCTTTTCTATGGAAAACAAAAACCCTATCCTTCATGAATAATTAGTTTTTGTTTTCCCATTACCAAATAACAATGGTCTTTCTTCCATAAATCTCTATAAATCAAGCTTATCAGAGATTTAATAATAAATACATAATATGTGAAATATATATATCGAATACATAGAATACACACACATACACAATCTTTTTGATACTTAGGTGCTGGCCACCATGCTAAAAATATCATCCATATTCTCATTTAATCCTTAAAAGAGCTTGTCGTGGTAGGTATTATGATCTTCATTTTTGTGGGGAAGAAACTGAGGGTTTCTTCCCTCAGTTTTCATTTTTGTGGGGATGAAACTGAAGGTTAGAATAGTATTGTAACTAGTCAAAGGATACATAGCTGGTATTGGTATTGCTGGGACTACAACATGAACCCTTTAGTCTTTGAAGTCTATGCTTTCAACCACCATTTGAAAGGGAGAGGGGAAGTTCCTGCTTCCTCACCAACCAAAGGGGACTCCCCTGAGGAACGTGGCCTGCACTTTGTTATGATAGCCTCCTTCTCTCCTCCCGTGGGTTGCTTTTTTCTACTCACTGCATGCTAGCATCTTCTCTACACAGCTGTATGGCCTCATCCCAGTGTCCACGATGTTCTTCCATAGCTGAGCATCCAGGGGTGGGGTTAGGGGTCAGATCAAAGGAGAAGAGTTTCTCCTGATTGCTTAGTAATAACCTTCTGTACACAAGCGTTTAAAAATCTTAAAGTTGTAAAGGACTATGAGGATATCTAACTTGTTAATGTTATTGATGAGTAAATGGAGATTTAGAGTTGACATTAAATGCCTAATTATTTCACTAGCCAATTAGCAGCAGAGCAAGGTCTGAATCCAAAATCTGTCTTTAATAAACTTTAATAAACTGGCTCCTACACATGTCTGTTGCATGTATGTGTGTACACAAATGTGCAGATAACCAGCACAATCACTCACACATGCATATGTGCTCTCTGTGCATATTGAGAGTTCTCTGTGTGTTTAAATTTGATTTCCAGTTTAAATTTTACTTCTGGAGTATCAACTTTGTTTCTCATCTAAATTCTTTTATGATTGTTTAAGCTGCCAACTCTAATGTCAAAAGCAACATTGATTCATGGGAGGGCACTGGAGGAGGAACTAGAGAAATGACTTTGAGTCTCACTCATCAAGCCTCCATCTCTCCCCACCCCTTAGTCCCTCCCACAGAGCTCACATTGTCATTACACTTCACATCATTCTAAACCCCTATGTTTAGAAACAGGGCTGTGCAAATTCACTTGATAGTATGACTTCATTGGTGTTTTATAATCTATATATTATACATATGCACACACACACACATATATTCTCTCTATATGTATATCTATGTAGAATATATACATTTAGTAAGAAGGTGCACATGTGCAATTTCTTTTTTTTTTTTAAGTATAAATATGCTCCTAGTTACTATACTATACCTTTTGAGGTAATAGCGAAGACGTTACTGAGTTTCAAAAAGGTCTTTAATGATAAATGAATAAATTAATAAAAATTTAATAAAAATAGCACAGCAGCTTACTCTTTGCCATGCTGTCAGGAGTGGGCTTCGATTGCATTCCTCAATCACCAGAATGATATCGAATCTGAAATGTAAGTGGTTTCTGTCCACACTGCAATCTAATATCTAGCTGTTTGCTTTTCTTCCAGCACCCCGTGGCCCATCCTCTCTCTTACTGAGGGTGAGAAGCACTATTAATCATTCTTTTGCTCATTATTGCACTGGATTCTTCTCAGAGCCTCTGGCCCCCAGGGTGTGGGGAAACCTGCTTAGGCAGACCACCCAGGATTCCACAGAAAAGTGGTCAGTCTGAATGCAGGTGGTTGGTCTCCTGCTCAGGTTTCTGTTAAGACCCATTAGCTCTGCCTTGATGGGCACTTAAGATCATTAACTCCTTCACTCCCCAGCCTGGAAAGTTTTTGAATGTTCCAGGTGAATTGTTGCTATTCAGAGTCCTGGGCACTAACAACTCTGGTTCTTACGAGAGAGTACCACCCCAGAAAAATTGGAAGGTAGGATCCAAATCAGGGCCCAGAAATTCCAGGAGGTACCTCTCAGAAAACTGAGATGTGCTCTGTGTTATGGAATTAATATGCAGCTGTTTTCAGGGGCTTTGGGAAGACTTCTAATAGCTCAATGACTTCCTCCACTAGTTTTCCAATGATTGAAAGTTTACCATTATAGCTTTATTCCTTTTTACTTAATATTTTGCCCCCAATAAAAATGCAAATACCCTTGAGACAGTCAGCATATTAAGCCTTGTGAATGACGGAAATCTTTCAATGAGAGAGCTAAGTAGAAGATTCATCCTAAGTATATAGAAGTTGGTGAAAACACAAGAGGAGGGAATGGAGTAAAGGGAGGTGGGGGTGGCAACAACAGGAGGAAAGGAAGAAAGACTGGATCTGTCGAAAACTGTTCTTATTGTTAGTAAAGGTTGTGAGGATTCAAGGATTTGCCGGGAGGGAGGAAAAGAGGAAGGGAAAAAGGGAAGAAGGGAAGGAGAAAGAGAGAAGCAGAGGGGAGGGGAGGAGGAGGTGGGAGGGAGAGAGTGAGTGTGTCTAGGCATCAGAAACTAATGAGAGACTAAGACACAAAATTGATTTGCCTTAAATGCAAGCGCTGGACAGAGATGATGATTTTTGTAGTGCAGACATTAAAGGAGAAAGGAGGTTGATGTCATCATAATAAATTTCCATTTAGTAGTTTCAGTAATGCACACAAAAATCAATACTTTTGTTTTAAAATCATTTCTTTGTTGGAATCTTTTTTTTTTTTTTTTGGTTTGTTTGTTTTTACTAATACCTTCAAGGATGTGCATGAAGCTTGGAGACTTAGTAGATATTTGTTGGCTTGAATTGAAATTGAAATGTTGCTAAACAATTTCTCTTAAGTCTGCTTAGACATTATTACTACCCTGAGAAATAGGCCCAAGAATTCTGAATCCAGAACTGAATGAAAGTGAAGCTTTTTTTACTGGGTTTAACCACTTCTCTGATATCAGTGCTCTCTCTTCTATACAGAGAACATGGTTGTCATTGCAAGGAAGGAAAAATATCTCTTTCTTCTACTTGTCTAAGTTCTTGGCTAGGGCCCCTGTTAACAAAAGATATATTAACAAGAGAAAAGCATACATGTTTATTTAGTATAAGTTTTATGTGACATGTGAACCTACATAAGGAATTAAACCTGAGTGTTTTCATCCTAGGTTTGATGAAGTGTGCAAAAATGAAAAATGAGAGAGGACAAAAAAGATTCTGAGCTAAGAGTAGTAAACTAGGAGAAACAGCAAGGCCTGTTTATTCAGATTCTTTTCAATGTCCCTTTCTGTTTGGAGATATGGATGTTCTTTTCCTTCGAGTATAGGAAGGGCACCTCTTACGTGAGAGTCACATAACCTGCCTCAGGGGAAGGTCAGAAAATCCTTCCTGTACATGCCATTTCTCAAATTCCTCCAGCTTTAAATAGTCAGTGAGACAAAATGCCATATTTTGGGGGTAGCATGTCCTGTACCCTATCACCACTCGACAAGATCATCCTTAAGAAAAAAGTATGTGATCCAGGGAAGTTATGCTATTTATTGCCAATCCTTCAACATTTTTTATAAACATAAAATGATGAAGTAAACTAGGAGGGAAGCCTAGAAGGGGAAAAAGAAGTCAAAAGTAATCAATTAATAAACAATTTAAGAGGAGAGACATAAAAAGGAGATATGAAAGTAGTATCATTTTGCTTTGGTGATGATAGAGGAGGTGGTAGGTCAGTTGCGGGTAGGCATATGTGTCTTAAATCATTTTAGTATCTGTAGATAAATCACCTCTTTTATCCCAACTTTCTTGAGTCAGTAATAAGTTCTGATAGATCAGGCTCCCTCCAAAGTCTGGAGCTCAGATAATAGCACAGCATCCCTTCCCCAACTGTGTACTTAGGACATAGATCTACAAGCCAGGTTTATTTCTTGGTCAGGGCATGGGGAAAGTGCTATGAGTAGAGACTTGTGTTAGTATATAGGCTTAAACGAGATGGCAAATAAAGCTGTCTCTCTAGACCTGTGCCTTGGACAAGAGGGTGACGATGGTGAACATTCTCAAGGGCATCAGATGCAATTGAAAGAGAAGAAAGAATAGGCACGTGGCACATGAAAGAGAAATACACAGGAAGCAGAAACTAGAAAAGACCCTTTGCATTGTTTGGCCAGGGGAAATAGGCAAAAAGTCTTCTTTTCTTTTCCGGATCAAACCCAACTCCCTAGCAGTCTGTGAGATGCAGAAGGGACTGCTCACAGTGTGGGCTTGTTTAGAATTCTGAAAAATTATAGCTTCCTAGCATGGAAGAGCCAGGGATCAAAATAACAGCATGATAAAAATATTGAATGCAAACATGCATGTTTAAAACTCAGATGTAAATTATTATATTGATGAACATTAATCATCCTGAAAGTTCCGAGGGCTGCTGACACCAGCCAGTTCAGAGAATTGCACCTCAGTGGCTGTTTGTCTCAGATTTATCTCTTGGCTAATGGAAAGAAATAGGAAGTATAAGTAAGTTATTAAATAAAAATGTTTTAAGGGCGTTTTCATTTAAAAAGTAGCTCAGTGATCTATAAATTGACTGAACTTGGCTTGGTTTAACTTTGCCAAATATTGTCATCATCTTTGACTCACTGATGCTATATGAAGCTTCAGTTTTCTGTCATGGTTACATGTTCTTTTGGTGGAGATAAATGTTCTTTTTTCATCAGCTCTCTTTTCTCTAGCCTTTCTTTTTACTCGCTATTTTTCTAAGCATAAAGTTCAACCACTGGAGATTTCACTGACATCTAACTGCAATCATAGTCTTTGGAGGATGGAAATAATTAAACTAGATTATATTCATATTTCATATCTTTTTATAACTTCATATACTTTAATACACCCACAGCGACAGGTAAAAGTGAGTCAAGATTTCCATAAAGAGACATTTCACCTTGTGTCTAATTGAAAATGCAAAATAAAAAGTGAGTTTTAGAGATGAAACCACATTGGAATAAGGCTCTGGCATATGAATGAGTTTGCTTCTCAGAAAAAACGCATAAACGAACCTATTGTTTAATATTATAAAATCTATCCCTTTTTGTTTTTGTTGAGAGGAGGCAAAGAATAGATATTTACTAGCTGTGTGAGCTTGGACAGATCTTTCAATGTTCTGGGCACAAGTTTTCTCATCTGTGAAATGAGATTGCATTACATTATTTTAGTGTCTCCTCTGGTTTTAAAATTATGTGATTTAGCCCTGGAAATCATGGACATCTTCTACAGAAGAGCTAAGTGCCCTGGAAGGAAGCAACATTTTCAGAAGATGTCCCAACTTAACTTACAATGTTCACTATTTTCCTTGTTCTGTTATAGTGATTGGAATACCCATGTCTAAGAGGTACATAATCATTCTCCCTTGGTCAGAGTTCGATAAAGTTCTTATCCTTTATCTTAGTAGTTTCCTAAGCAGCACCATTTATGACATGTGAGAAAATTTGAGCTTTCTGTGTTTTGCAATCATGTTTTCCTAAGGGCAATCTTGGTCCCCTTAGAGTGTGTTCTTGAGCAGAGGAAGTGAGTAGTGGTGAATTCAGAGAGCGTGGCAAAAAGCAAGGCGAGCTTACATGTTGTAAGAGAGAGGCTTGGACCTCTCAGCACCTTATTAAGAAGATAGTGAAAAGCTATCAATAATTTTTAATGAGAGAAAAGATGGTGGTGGAAAGAAAAATGATCTGATTTGTATTATAGAGAGAAAACTCTGGTATAAATTAGAAAACAAATTGGTGTGGGAACAGCCCACAGTCAGCGTGACCAGTTGAGATGCTACGGAAATAGTCCAGGCAGAAGATGAAAAGGAAACTAAAGTAGGACCGGTGAAGATCAAAAGAGGGGGATGACTACAATAGTAATTTAGGGTGTATAATAACCTGTTTTTAGTTATTTTGTAC
>NW_006431925.1:4373455-4399875 GCF_000325575.1 Pteropus alecto | reverse complement strand
GAGGAGTAGAGGGAGGAGGGGAAATTGACTTTAGAGCAGAGGGAGAGAAAGAATCCAACCAGAGAAGGTGGAGGTCTGATCAACACAGCTGTGGGCTTCACAGTACTTCTGTTGCCCTTGGCTTGCTCAACTGATTAAACGAATGCTTCATACCTCAGGGAACTTGGGAGGGACAGACAGAGAGAAATAATTACACCATTGGATGAGCTAGCATTATGCTTCTGTGTATTCCAGATGCTAAGCATGATACCTGACAAATGGTAAGTCACCTTATATTTATTAAAAAAATGAGTAAATTAATAAAATTCTATAATAAAAGTATGTAAAACATGACATGGCACCATTGAAGAAACAACGAATTATTTTTGAGTGGAGAGTAAAGGTCAGATAATATTTAACAAAGAAGGTGGCATGTAATCTGGGTTTTGAAAGCAGAGAATGGCTGAGAAATGATGAAGGTAAAGGGAATGGCATCTATAAAGGCATATTGGTATTAAAGTGAATCTATTTTTTATTTTGAACTCTTGAGGAAGAGAGATAGCCTTTTAAGACAGTGGTGTTGAGCTCTATTTTAGTATGGATTATCACAGGGGGGTCTTTTTAAAAAAAAATTCTTAAAAAAAATATTCGCTCTTGATAATATGCCTCTAGTTCATGGTTTGTAGGGTTGCTGTATTGTCATGTTTGTGCATAAGATAAATAGAAATGGTATGCACTGTTTCCCCACTTGAATGAAACAGGGAAGATAATTCAACTGAGCTATTTCCTCAATAGTGAGTGAATGATGTAATGATGCTCTTATGTGAACAACAGCGTCAATACTGATGAATAAACCCTGATGATATTTAAAGAGTTTGGTTTTGGAATGAATAAATATGGACTAAATTAGTTTTTTTAAAACTATTACTATTATTTCTCAATAAACTGTAGAGCTGAAGAGCTATAAATATATATTTTCAGTCTTCTTCTTTCCAGCCTCACACTGTATTCTAGAACTCTGTCCTAAGATATGAACTTCCTGATATCTTGTAATTTATTTATACAAAATAAAAGGAATAAGATTTCTTCACTGATTTGTCACGTTCCCTTCTTTAATCAAATATCATTTAATATTTTCTATGTGTCACGTATAATATTATGTATCATAAGGAATATTCTGGATCCCGAGTAACTTGCAGACTAGGAAGAGACAAAATTTACTTTAATGAAAATTAACAACCAAAATTTGTGATTCTTATTATTAAAATTCAGCAGAATTTCCAAAGAAATAAATTCTCCTTTTAGCTACTTGACTTGTTGCATACTGGTAATGAACACTTTATTATGCTGAAGAGCCTAGTATGTACATTTGAGAAATTTATATTTCCTTCACTTTCTGCTCCTGGATCTCTATAGGCATACCTTGGAGATACTGAGGGTTTGGTTCCAGACCACCACAATAAAGTGAGTCGTAATCTTTTTGCTGGTGGAGGGTCTTGCCTTCAGTTTATAAGAATGCAACACCTGTGAAGTACAATAAAGCAAAGTATGTCTGTATTTATATTCTGATGTTTTGTCCATTAGAGTTACTTTTATGAACTTTCAGAAGGCATACAACATGTATTAAATACTTCCTGTGTACCCATCACCTTGTCAGTTATGCTGGAGGATTCTGAGATGAAAAAGCATCTCCAGATGCTTTATTTGGGAATGGGGAGAGTGAAAGTAAGTTGGGAGTTTGACAAGTTTTCAAACGATTCTACTCTAGGCAGAGTAAATTAAGAATCATGGAGGAAGGATATCAAAATGCTGTGAGTGAAAGCAATAGTCTCTCAAAGCCTCGGCAACAATAATATGTATGAATCTATGTATCAGGTACCATGAGAAATGAAAAGGCAGAGGACATGGGTCTCATAAGTCTTCATAGAAATGAAAGAGCACAAATGAGATTCACTAAACATTTTTTATTTCAATGGATGATGATAAACTATCATTTACTTGTTATAAAGCATTATCTTATGCTTTGAAAGGTTCAGTGAAGTCAGAATTTTGTTTTATAAGCTTTTCCTAACCACTACCTAAGCTTGAGACTCAGGGCAATTGTCCTTCTTGTCTGAGACTCAATATTTCTTTGGATACAGACAGCTTGATGGTCTTCTCTTTTGAGATCAGTGACAGCTCTTTTAGCTCACTACTGCTGGCTTATTTCTAGCACCTGCCACCCACCACTAACTATAAAGGTGGTACTCAATTCCTGTGTGACTCACTGCTATGACTTTGGGAGTAAGTGTAGTGGAGCCACTCTCTGTGGTTCGCATAGTAAGACCACAGCTTGTTTCCAATTTAGGTTCTTTGGGTGGTTGATTAAACTGCACACTTGTGTCTCTGTCTCTGTAGGGCTGGCCTCTTAACTGTTTCAAAGGTTTCAGGGATCCAGCTGACATTGTAGGTCAGCCTCAGGGGCTCCTGAAGGAAATGTACAGGTCTAGGAGTCTTGGCCCCACCCTTAGAGAGATTCCTTTCCAACTGGCCTGGGCAAGAGATTTTTAAATGCTCCCAGGTAATTCTTATATGTAGGCAAGTATGAGAACCACAGAGTGCTCTCCGAGGAAGCCTCTGGGTTCTGGCAGCCCTTCCTGCCTAGTGATGAGAAAGCTTGACTGCTCCCCTAGGGTAGAAAGCATGGCTTTATCAAGCTCTACTATTCTAGGGAGAATCAGAATATTTGGGGTTCATTTGAAAAAATATCATGGAAATATTTTACTCACAAGTCAATAACAATTTGTCAGTTTCCCTCAATCCTTCAATTGACAGATATTTCTTGGATAGCTATTATGGCAGCCACTGTCCAAGATCAATGGAATGCAACCATAAGAAGGACCCTCTTCTGCTAATAAGAAGCTACATAGTATGGCTTCAGAATCAGAAAATACTTTGTTTGAGAGTTGACTGCACTATTTACTTTGTTGTATAACTTTTCAAAAATTAACTTCAGCAAGACAGAGCCCCAGATAAAACTGATACATTAATACATATTTCATGGTGATATTCATTAGGATTAAAAGTCATACACACTTGCACACACACAAATATTCACTTACCGACCACAGGCTTACTATATAGTATACATTAAGCAAAATGTTTTATGTACTTTTCTTATGAAACCCCAAGATGAGGAAACTGAAACTTAGAGAGGCTAAAAAGAATGGTTCACAGTCACACATGTGGAAAGCTGCAGAGGGAGGATTTGTCTGATAATGTGGTAGATGATTATAATAATATTCCCCGATGAATCACACCTTCCTGTGTCCATACACATTTGCGATATGAAGTTACTGCTTCTCCCAAGAGATGGAGCATATTTCTCTATCCCCTTGGATCTGAATTGGTCATGTGGTGGATATCACATTGTGTGAATTTGGAGCCCAGGTCTTAACAGACTATGTAGCTTCTGCTCTCACGGTCTTGAAACCTTGAGACAACCATGCTGTGAAGAAATCTAGTCTAGCCCACTGGAGAATGAGAGGCCATGTAGAGGAGAACCATTGTTAATCAGCTGACAGCCAGCACCAATTCAGTACATGTGAATGAGAGTCTTTTGGACCCACCAGCCCCAGTCAAGCTGTCAAATGAATTCAGCCTCCTGAGTGATCTCCTGCCAATGAGACTGGCAGAACCACCCACTCAATCCTCAGAATTGAGAGAAATAACAAGCCATTGAGTTTTATCTTTTGTTATCTTTTGATATATTACTGAAATAGAAACCAAAGTTCTTGCCTTTGACCACTTTTCTAGAAAAAATGTATAAAATACATAGTATAGTGCTTGAACATAGTAGGCATTCATTTAATGGTCATTCTTATTAGAGCAGGAGACAAAGCATACACAGTCAAAGATCTCACTAATTGCAACGATAATAAATGACAATGGGTTAAACAAGCAGATGCTGCAAGAATTCTGGAGACATTCGCTTTAGGCTGGAAGGATGGGGTTGCATTGGCACTAGCCTTTAAAGCGTGCAGGTATTTGATAAACCTATCAAAATCTCCTTGTCCTGCAAAACTTGGCCTGTCTTAGCTTATGGTCACTAAATTTGTAACCACTGTCCGCTTCTTTTTATTGCTTCTCATGTTATTAGTGCGAAAGAATATGAGCCCCTGCAAGCACTCCCCAAAGTTACAGAATTCTATTAAAGAACAAGAAAATTCTATTAAAAACAACTGCCACAGAAAAAGAAAGTTTAAATAGAATATAGGCGATTACCTGAAGGCCTGTTCCCTGATTCCCTTTGGTTGGTTTTCTGGTGCTGGCATATGAGTCAGTGCACAATTTTATATCTGGGAGAGAGAGGTTATCAGGACAGGCTATTCCTTTTTATTTTTATTTTTTTTTAGGGAAGAAATAAGGCAGTTCGACATAAAAGTCTTTTAAAATCTCTTGGTAACTTGAATGATCTTGAAGTTTTAAGACATCTTGAAATACTTTAGAAAGGGTTTCAAGTCATCATTGTTTTGATATTGCCAAGAAGTTAGTCTAAGTGTCATTGCCTTTGAAAGCAATTTTTTTTTTAGCCAAAAGATAATTTAATCATTAAATGGCAATTTGGTCCAATAAGCAGGAGTAAGGCAATATCAGCATGAATTTCAAAAACCTGCTAAGAGCTATAAATATAGCCTGCAATATTTTGCAATATCTAAAGTGTTTGGCCTAATGTTGAACATGCTTCATTGTTCAAACCAGCTGTGTTCTTTCACTCTTTCATTTCTATAAAACTAGGATAAAAGCTGTCAAAGCAAACGCGGCAGCAGCAGCAGCAGACTTTCTTGCTGAAAAGTTCTGTGTACATAGTACATAGCAATCTCAAGATGGAACTTTGAATGTTTCAAACCAGAACAAAATCTTCATCTAATTATAAGTGAACTATATTAAGCACAAAAGCCAATTTCAAATTATACCGAACAAAGTTACATTTTACTCTTTGCTTTCAAAATGCATTTATCGCAATTTCACAAACTAATTGCAAATTCATTCTGCTTAATTTTCTTAGGTTATTTCTTTTATTGCTTTCAAGTGTTCTGCATATTTCTGAACCATCGAAATCCATAAGGGAGACTAGGAGGAGCTTTTTTTGTTGTTGTTAATTTGTATTTAAAATTTTAGAATAGGAAATGAATCATTCTTTATGTTTCTTATTCTTGGATTAATGTGACGACCACTAAACCAGTTCCAGTTATTATAGACACAATTCAAAATAGAGGGAGAAAAAGTTACCAGTGATGAGCACATTTGAAAAACTAGATTTGGAGAAAGACATTACAGTTTTAGAGGCAAACTCAAGTGGAACTGTGTGTAACTGGCTTCCATTTATACCTATGTGATTGCAGGTCTTTGTATAGCTTTGCATGGGTTCTTAAATAGAGGCAGCTCTCCATTTTCTACCAAAATTGGTTATCTACTATGTAGATTAACTGTGGCAAATGGTTCATCTAAGTCTAGTTATTTTGCTCTGTTTACTGTAATTCCAGTTTGTCTTTCCCAATTATATACTGTGTCTAAGATAAAACAATTCTAAATTAAACTCTAAAACTCCTGCTTTCCAAAGTCAAGTTGATATATTGAAAAAAAAATTTTTTTTTTTGTTATTTTATATTTATGGCCCACCCTCCTCTTGCACCATTAGAAGCAATGGTGGATAGTGGCCAGTGTGCAATATGTATAATTTTGTTTCAGTAATTTCACAGACAAAGTACATTTCTGGAAGGATTCAATTCGTAGTTTAATGTGGACTTCATTCATAGCTGTTCTAGAGGGGAGTGTCAGCCCCTGGAGAATCTGTACTCTGGCCTTAGGAGTGGTGTGTGTGTGTGTGTGTGTATGTGTGTGTGTGTGTGTGTCTGTTGTAGGTGTGGAGGGAGGAAGGATCCCTGGGTAGAGGATGTGGGGGTCAGTTCTGTATTTTCTCTTCTGCATTGGGGGGGATAAGATAGCTACCAGCGTTGTATTTCTAGGCCCACATGTTTAATAGTATTATTCTATCTTCCTGTGACTGAGTAAATTGTTTATGTGCTTGTTAATTAATTGCCCCCAAATAATAAGAAGTGTGTGCACTTCATTCTGCACTTTGTGGATTCTAGCAGTTTTTGCTTGAGGGGAATGTCATCAAATTGTAATAACAACCTAAATTTACATAACACCTTCAATACTTTCATACTAAAGGAACCTAAAATACTTCAAAATTCCTCTGAATAGATATAAGAGCTATAGATATCTTTCCTTACATGTCTTGAAATATCATCTTGCCTGTAATTAAAAGAGTCGTTCTTAAAACATAGCCATAAAAATGGTTAGAATTGGAATTAATCAAGGATTTTGGATTTAAGGATATAGAGATCTAATCAGGATTATTTTGATACCAGCCCTACTGTCGCTTGGCTCACCTCCACACGGCCATCTAGTAGACCATGTATTCTTCTTCTTCCTTCTCCTTCTTCTTCATTAACAAAGTGACCTGACACTTCCCCATGCTTAATTGATAGCCAAGATTTATGGTTCTGCTCTTAATTAGCAACTATTGGCTTTTCAGGTTCTTGCTAAAACCATAATCTCAAGC
Organism: Pteropus alecto; assembly: GCF_000325575.1. Classification (NCBI taxonomy): domain Eukaryota; kingdom Metazoa; phylum Chordata; class Mammalia; order Chiroptera; family Pteropodidae; genus Pteropus; species Pteropus alecto. The sequence goes on along the minus strand of NW_006431925.1, from coordinate 4,393,286 downwards.
TTTTTGTTGCCCAACTCTTACCAAACTCTCAGCTGAAAGAAATAGTAGTCACACAGAATGGCTTGAAGGATTTCCAGATTACTCATTTCTCCAGACATTTAAATATTTACCCTTATGATCCACTCAAACCACAAGAGAGCTGGGTAGCTTAAGCATTTTATTTCACTCTCTCAGGAGATTATGTTTTCTGGATTTTATTTTCTAGTGTGCAGAGAAAGGAAGATGGCCATAGTCAGGCTCCCTCTTGACACCCTTAGCAGCTAATTTCCGAGCAGAAGTGACTCAGCACTTCTCCCCTTATGTGACCATGTGCCCGGTACGCGTGCATAGGCTTCCATTATCTGGCAGTGTGCCACTATTGTTTAACCTGTGTATAAAAGGCGCCGCCACCCTGAGCATGGTTGGCTGTGCCTTTGGTGGCATAAAGAGCTATGTCACAGTTGCTTACGTCTCCCCGCATTTTCTTCCAACTTCCTAAGTCTCGTATCCCTTACCACAGAACTGCAAATCTGCAGCAACACTAGTTTTTTTTTTTTTTTAAATTTTTTTTAATTCAGGAATGATTTTAGACAGCTGCTTTTATTGAGCTTTGCCTTGCTGCTGTGTCATTCTCTAGATTGAGGGAAGTTAAGAGACAAGTTCACATGAAACTTGCTGTATTTGTCAAAGGAATGTTGGTACAAAGTCCATAGCATCACACAATGTTCTGTTTATGTATATTAGAGAGAGAGAGAGAGAGAGAGAGATTGATTTCTCTTTCTGGTCCGAATACTAGGCTTGGCTTCCTTATAGGAACTGTGTTATTTTTATATCATAAATATTACCAATCATATCATATCTTTACTTCTTTGGCCGCTTATAAGCTCACAGCCAAATTTGTAGCCCACTTCTAGGAGCTGTGAAAACTTTATAGCCTACATTCCTCTGTGCTAATCTTTCTCTTGGATATTTAATTATTTATTTAATTATTAAGAAAATTTATTTTATTCACCTTTTATTGTTTTAACATGATTTACTGTATGTATTTTTGAGTCTAATATTCTTTTAAAAATATGGAACAGTAGATATAAACAAGCAAATAAATAGCAAGGAAAAGCATTCTGGTGCTTGGATTACTTCACCTATTTCACCTACAGCCAAGGCAGGGCGACCTCAGTTAGTGCTGCCAGGCTGTATGGCATCCATCTGTGTGGCAGAATATGCTACTCAGGGGCCCAAGAGGAAAAGGTGCTCTCCGCCTCAAGTGGATGAATTCCAGTATTCTTCCTCTCTATGTTGGATACCAAAGTCTTAAGGAATGTAATAGGATATTTGGAATGAAGAGGTCACGGGAAGCTCAGACTTTCTGGTCCCCATGGATTATGGCTCACGTATTCCATATGGAAGGAAATTCTCAGGCAGGAGGGAGGAGGCAGAGCCAGACACTTGATTCCTGCAGTAGGTTGGAACGGTCCCCAAATTGGAAGAGTGGAGTGGGGGAAAAGCAGATGGAAGAGAGAGTTGGATGCTCACAATACTATCTTCAGGGATTCTTCTTCATGGTTTAGGCAAAATAATTGCCTTCAGGATTCCCAGAAGTGTCTTGGGTCAGAAGAGGCCCAAGGAATGTATGTGATGCAGGGACCAGCAAACCAGGACAAGACATTTTAGAGGACGGGGATTTCAGGTAGTCGACAGGTCTACTAGTTTTAGGACCAATGACCTTGGATTCAGTGAAATGACTCCATTTCCTCTCTTGCATGCACAGCAAACATTTAAGCCTTTTGCAATGATACGAGGCTACGTATGCCATTGTTGCCCTGTTGGGAAGGTAGGAATAATGCCACCAAATTGCAAATGTGGGCCTAGAAAGTTGCTCTGGTACTGCTCATGTCCTAATTCCTGCCCTGAACTCGGTTCTGGCAAAACGCTGATGAGGATTGATTGATTGATTGATTTAGGGAGTATGGATAATGGAAGGCCATCCAGGTAAACAGAAACATGCCTAGACAGAAGCTTCATTTCTTTACATTGATTCTGCTCCAGGTGTAAAGTTTTATCTATATATGAGATCTAATTTTACTTTTAAAAATATGGACAGAAAGAAGAGAATTGCACACCATCTCTAACTCTTACCAGTTTCTGCAGAGGTAAAAGATAAAACATTTTATAGATACGAGTGATTTGCTGGAGATAATCCAGGAAGTAGAGTGGGATTAGGACATCTGAGAAACATTTTGAATTTTCTGAGAAAAGGTGATAAGGTAATAAAAGCTGAGATCAATTTAGAAAGCCTGGCTAGAGTTGAGGATCCCACTGCCTAGCTTGATCAGCCACACTTTTTAGTCTTTGTGTGAATTCCAAGTGACAGTGGGGAGAGGAGTCACCTGCTTCCCAAACACCATGCAGTCATGACAGTACTGATGGCAGAGTCCATAGATAACGTCATGCCAGCTGGGGGGTCAGTGAGTGGTGAATGCAGGTCTGCAGTCTGCACACCTGGGGCTGGCTGGAGGCCTCTGGCACTGTCCCTTGTTTACATGAGTCAGAGCTCAGAGCTCCTTTGGCTTCCTGCCTGATTTCTGAGTCACAGCCAGCTTGGAGAGACCAACCAGACCGAGCTCTCTGGACTATACCAGACAAAAGAGGCCCTTGGTTTTGACCATGGTCCCAGATCTCTATGAGCCCAACATTCTTCTTGCAGCATTATTTGACTTAACTGTTTATAACAAGATGTCGCTTAAACTAGCTCCCCTAGTCACTTGAGATAAACAGCACAGAGGGAGAGAGAGAATTGAGGGAGAATAATAGAAAAATGTGTGCTTTTAGCTGAGACTTTCAGCTACTCATTTTGATTTCAAAATAACCCCCATTTCTGAATTCTGAATTTCTGGGAGAAAGGTGGCAAAACTAATGATTGCCATTTAGGTTTTCCAGTGGCTCATTGATACTGAAAAATAAGCATTGAAAGAGTAGACACAGGATTGGGACTGGATCAATTTTGGTTTTTCTTCTCCCCATGAGAGTCATTTTATACAGATGTGTATCTTCTGCATCCTCAAGCCCTACTTTAAATCCCAGCCAGGGATATGTGAAAAATTCCTCCCTTCACTTCTGTTAAAATTATTTTAATACAGAGTAACATAACCTCCCATTTTATAGTCTTCTATTCAACAGATATTTGAATACCTACTTTATGTAAAACACTGTGCTAGTAACATGAACCTTATAAGATGAATGGAATGGTCTTTGACTTACAGTTGAATAAGGAAGCTATGACATATATGATACTTGGCTTGCTGTGACCCATACCTTGGAGAAGTTGAAAGTAAAGCTCTCTGGATATTCAGAGAAGCAAGAAGAAATTTTCATTGTTAGATCGGAAAGTGTTTCCTTAAGACTAGCTATTATGGCTGGGCCTTGAGAGATGTAAAGCAGGGGTCCCCAGCCCCCTGGTTGCAGACTGGTACCGGTCTGTGGCCTGTTAGGAACCGGGCTGCACAACGGGAGATGAGTGGCAGTGGTGAGTAAGCGAGTGAAGCTTCATTTGTATTTGCAGCCACTCCCCAGCTCCACCATCACCTCCTTAGCTCCACCTCAGATCATCAGGCATTAGATTTTCATAAGAGCACCGGTCCCTGGTGCCAAAGAGGTTGGGGACCACTAATGTATAGTATAGAATTTTAAAGTTAGAAATGAGGAAAGAGGGCATTATAGGAACAGGGATGACATGAGCTAAGGCCAAAGATGATTTCAGGAAACAGACACTGGCCCAAGTATAGGGTATATCATAATACTAATAAAGACTATCTTTAGAATATTTGATGATTTTCACATGTTTTCCTCATATGTTATCACACTGATCTTTATAACAACTCCATAGGGTGGTCCCATGATTGTTGAGGACCAAGTTAATGAATTTGTTCCTACTCACCGAGCAGCAGGGAGCTGCAGAACATATTCTTCAGGGAGTAATGAATCTGATTTGGGTATAATGAAGGGCAACCCAGAATCTGATCTGGGTATAATGAAGGATCTTTTGTAGGCTGGATTGCAGTGCAACAGTCTGGAGTCGGGGAGACCATTTCCGAGGCTACTGTGATATTGTAGGATGGAAGTGAGAGAACAGAAAGGAAATGACGGGGAGAAAACACATTCCCAAGATAGAATTGCAGGTCAATTGGCTTCACTGCTTCAAGGAGGGATCAAAAACTAATATTTTATGAAATTTTCTGCTCTGGCCCTTCCTTAGAGTTAATTGTTCTTTATCTGTATTCTCAGAAGATTCTGATTACTTTGTTTAGCACTACTTTCTGCCTCATTTCATTGTTATTTACATATCTTTTTTTTCACCTTTTTAAAATTTTTTATTTTAAGTTTATTGGGGTAACATTGGTTAATCAATTATGTAATTTTCAGGTGTACATTATCATTTGACATCTGTATACTCTATAGTGTGTTTACCACCCAAAGTCCAGTTTCCTTCAGCTACTATATATTTGATCCCGTTTACCCACTTCACCCTCCCAGTACTCCCCTATATTTGACCCCCTTTACCCCGTCTACCTCCCCGCTCCTCTACCACCCCTAACCTCTGGTAACCACTAGTCTATAGTCCATGTCCAAGAGTCTCTGTTTGTTTGTCCTGCTCATTTGTTACTTTTAGGTTTATATATCTGATACTCTTATTAGGTCGTAAGCTTCTGGTATATAAGGATTATGCTATTCTTTTTTGTCTTCCCTCGAGAGAAAGCTTATAGCTTGGTCACTTGCACATAACTAGTATTTAGTAAACACTTGCCATATTTAACTAAAGTTTGGCTGTGAGAGACAAAAGGAAAACTTAAAGCAGCAGGTTTGTAGGAAAGAGTTTATTTGTATTAAGGAACACGTGAGATACGGTAAAAGAACTTCCTAGTAGGAGTCAAACTTGGTTTAAATCCCAGAACTACTCGATTATTCTGTACGTGACCTCGGTCAAGTCACTTAATATTTTTAAGCATTATTTTCTATCATAAAATATAAATAAATAAAATAAAATAAACCATCGAGGTTGCTGTGAGGACTAAATGAAACATATACACAAATCGTCTACCACTATGTCTGGCACATGGGAGATCTTCAGCAGCATTAGTTCATGTCCAGGCCTGCTCCAGTTCCCTAACTCAAATATGTTTCTAGATACATGGGGAGAAGATTAAGGAGATGGAAAAATAAGAGAAAGAAGATATTATAAAACAAGTTTCTATCAGATGGAGCAGACAGAAGTATTTTTGAAAAGAAAGGTAGATACTATTTTTCTTTAAATAGGCACAAAGGAGAAAATTAATAGTGAAAATTTAAAGAAATTCTGTTAAATGAAGAATGGGGGTTCTAAGAACACCAATCTCAGAAAAGTTGGAAGAAAGATTATCTTCTGGAGGTGAGGGGTGGAGAGGGGATATAATTGGTTTTGGGTACTGGGAGGGATAACTGCTCTGGGTATCAGGGCAAGGAATCAACAAAATAAGAGGAGAGAGGTCGCTTGGAAGTAAAGAATGTCAGTAAAGCCTGGATGGCATGAGTTTGCTGTTGACACAATCAGCAAGACATCGAAAAGCATAAGTCCAAAGTGTTACTGGTCAATTACACTTGTGGAGCACTTATCAGTGCTGTGCAAAGCATTAGGCTGGCACAGATGGGCTCTCAAATGGGGAGGAGGACAGAGCTGGAAAGAGAAGGATGTAAGGCTATATTGCCATATCTGTCAAAGAAGCAGTATAACTTGCCCAATCTAGTGTTATGAATATCTGGAAAAGACTGTAGAGATTATCTAGTTCAACCCAAACATAGGTATGAGAACTGGGTGTGACTTACAAGAAATTATTTTACTAGGAGCAATGCATTATAATGATTAAGAGTGTGACACTAGAATCTGACTTCTGGGGTTTGAATCCCAGCTGTGTGACCTTGGGCAAGTTACTTAGCTTGTATAAAACTTTTCCAGTGCCTGAGATAGTCAGTTCATAAACATTATCTAGACTCAGGTCTCCTGATTCTTGTGTACAGTGTCATCTGCCACATCGAGCTGCCTTGTTGATTGACAGAACTCCCTGAGGGTTGACTGTGGATAACTGTCTTTTTTGGTGTACTTTTTTCTTTAAAAACCATATTATGTATATTGGCCCCATGTTTCTTATGAATTTGCATCCTTAATCATTGTCACAGCAAATTTTCTTTTCAATGTTCCTTTTGAATTTGCGCAGTGCCTTCACAAGAAGCGTGATCTTGCTTGAAACACTTGTAACGAATAATTTTTGTATCTGATCTATAAAGTGAGTTTCATTTCTTTTGGTCATATAGCTTTTACAACCACTCATTTTTGAAGACTAATTTCAACTTTCTTAAATCAGAATTCTCATTAAAAGGGAACATTATTGAGCATATATTTTGGACAAGGAAGCCAAGGAACAGAGAGGGTCAGTGAGTTTCCCAAGGATAAACTGTGACAGGAATGTGGGGCATAAAGCATGGATTAGCCAAAACTTGACACATTAATGTGGCTTCTCTTTCGATAATAATTCTCAAACCAACATATGCCAATCCTGAGGACTGTTGGTGTTGCACAGCTGCTTAAGGTAGACTGTAGAACACTGAGATTTCTTTTTTGGAAACAGAAATAATTATTTCTTTTCCCTACCTCTCTCCTTTCCATTTTTGTGGCAATGGGAGAAAGAATTAGAAACCAGACCTAGCGAGGCCATTTGGGTCTCAGGAAACAAGTCAATTGTTTGTGTTTCCTGCACTCTGGAGATATTCTGAGGGTTGGTACACACCAGCCTGGAAGAGAAAAGGATCCATGGACCATCTCATCTCTGACTCAGGCAGCCAGCTGGGTGTTGAGACTATTTCCATGGCTTCCAATCCGTCAGTGCTTGAAAACATTTACTACAGAAAGGATCGCTGGCGCGGGGAAGACGTTCGTCTCCTTCGGCAACAGCACTTTACACTGCATTTCCAGATTATGCTTCTCCTTGAAAATGATCTATTACAGGAGCAGTTTATAAAATTAAACACTTGTCATTATGCAATGCAAAATTCATGAAGCAACCAAATGTCAGGGATCTACATATTTAAAAGATGGGAGCTTTCGCATTTCTTCCCTGGCAGGGATTCTGAGCAGTAAAAGGCCCAGAGAAAAACATAGCTAATCACAAAGCTGTTTTGGAATGGACCAGACCACTCCTTTGCGATACTGTTAACCCAAAAGTACCCTACTTTTTAAACGGAAAGGTTAATTATTTCTTTAATAAATATTTACTGAGTACCTACTATGTGCCAATCACTGTGCAAAGTACGGGGACAACCTCAGGGAATATAAACAATGTTCTGGTTCTTATGGAGCCTACATTCTAGTGAGGGGTGAGGTTCAGGAAGGTAGACAATAAACAAGTAAACAAATAAATGAAAGAGAAAATGACACTTTTGACACACAAGCTTCCCTCCCCACCCCACATACTATTTTTCTCAGAGAGAAAGGTGATCTATCTATTCAAACTACAGCAACCTTTTTTTTTGAATTACTTGGGCCAAATTGCTGATGCATAGACAGTTAACACTAAGCAATTATGGGGCTCAGAATACAGAAATAGATTCGGAAATGTGAAAAAGAAACTAGCTGTCTGCAAGAAACTTTCTTTTGAAGAAATATAAACCACATTCTTTATAAAACTAAAGATCCTACTGTTGAGATTCTCTCAGTCTTGCTCTTTCCTGTTACAACTTTGCTTCTAGGAAAGAGGAGGTACATGTTCATTCCCAGGTTTGGCCTGTGATAGATGCAAAGGCATTAGGCAACTTATGCTCTTGCTTAGGGGGACCAGCTACACATCTGCTTTAAGTTCATGAAGAATCTTCCTGTTAGAGGACCAGCGATTTACAAGTCTGCCCCTAATGACTTCTTCATTGTGAAACACATCTCTTGGATGTTAGTTCTACTAGCTTGAGACCCAAGAATATTCTAGTGCCTTCTCCTCAGAGCTCTGTCATCAGCTCGCGTACTATAAACATGAGCTCCCTCAAAGTTGCCAATTGTGTCATGACATTGAGACTTGACTGCTTTGGCACATTCTTTTGATGCCAGGATCTTTGCAATGTGGAAACATGGCTTTGACATGATATTTCACCTTATGACTTTCAGTGTTTTAAGATACACACCATGGTGAGAGCTAAAGGTGTATGTAGTAAGAGTCGGGGATGTTAGTTGGTTTTACATGTTAATTAGTAATGACACAACAAAGAAAACAGTGATTTTATACATTGAAAGTGCCATTTTGATGTCAAAACAGGTACATCAAATGATTATGTCAAAGTGGGTGCATCAAATCACAATGTCAAAAGTTTTCAGAATGTCCTCTTTTTTTTTTTTCATTACTCATTAGGGTATGATAGAGGGGGCCTGTTCCTGGAAACTCCTTAATCTGAAAAATACATGACCATCCAGCCTTAGCAACAAATCCCATAAATCGGACATCATTCAGCTCTCCCGCTGAGATATAGCATCAGGTACCTGTGTCAGAGAGCAGGGACCGGCTACCGGGGTGATGAAGAAATCAGTCACGTCCTGTCAGCAAGCTTTTTATAAGCACTTATACTTCCCTGAAAGTGAGACCACTGAGGATGTCACTAGAGGAGAGATCAGAGACAGGTGTGATCCATCTTATCTTGCAATCAGGAGCAAGCATATTTGAGAAGTTACTAAGACCTACTTTCTGGAAGGAGTGAATAAGGCATTCCAGGGGGAGATTGCTGCGTGAAAAAAATTCCTGAACAGGGGATGCCAAAGAGAAAGTTTGGAACGCGGGATGGGTGTCAGAGAGAATGTGTTTGAAGAATGTGGGATATAGTTAAGAAAGGGTCTTGAATGTGAGACTGCATAAATTTGGTGTGGTGTTGAGAGGCAATAAGAAGCTAGAATGTGTTTTAACAGGTGAGTTCCATGACAGCAAAGTGGTTGAAAGACTACCCAGGCTTTTTTGTGAGATGAACTGGGACAGGGGTGGAACTGGAAGCCAGAAGAGCTGCCCTGAAGTTCCTTTACAGCCCAGGTAGAAGACAGTGAGGATTAAAATTCATTGCACAATGACTGCAGAAGTGGAAATGAAGATGCATATTTGAAAGAAATCAAAAAGAAGGAATTTCCAGTACTTGGGGAAAGGTGAAATACTGGGGATAAAAGAAGGATACATCAAAAGGATACAGCAAAGTGAACCTAAGCTACTAAGCTGAGTTGAAGACTGGGCATATTGTTGCTATTGGTGGAAATGGACAGACTTAGGAAACGTGTGTTTGGTGGCGAGAGTCAGAGCCCGAGTTTAATTATCATAGTATCGATGGGACAGCCAAGAAGAATTATTCTGTTGTAAAGGTAAATGGTGGTGTGGGTCTGGATAGAGGTTGAAAAATCATGAAGGAAATGGAGAATTTGGAAACCGCCCTTGTAGAAGTGGTAACTAAAATCATGTGAGCAAATCATTATTATCATCCTCGCCATCATGAGCATCATGAAGCACTGTGTAAGACACAGCGGGTGTGAGTAAATATATCTGTAGATATTACAAATGTACAAATGGATAACATTTAATTAAGTTTGATAAAGTCCCCAGAGAGGAAGATAAGAAATCACTGAAAAATTAAAAAAGAATAAGGTTTGAAAAACAGAATAAGCAAAGTCGAGAAGAAAGAAAAGTGCTTCAGGAAAGGGGTGCCAAGATGAAGCAATGAATTCACGAAGGGGAAACAGAAATCAACCATTTGACCTTATGGAGAGGCCGAATTATTTTTAGAAAGCAAGGAGTACATATAAGGTTAAGTAGGGAGCTGTTGGAGAAGAAGTGGAGATTGTAATAGACTACATTTTAAAAGGACAGAATCAAAATTTGAAGAAACTTAAGAGGTCATCTACTGTGACTTCCTCTACAGTCCAGGAATCAATTTCAGGATCTGCAGCCCTAACATATTCACTCCGCCTTATTGGAAGGGCACTCCCTAATTTGTTAGGCAGTCGATTCCATATTCGAACACGAGGATACTGGATCATTGTCCTATTTAACTGAGATGAAATATGAAAAGATACAAGCACGTAAAGTAGAAATTTGCTGGAAGCAAGAAAGTACAGAGGGATCGAGTGAAGTCTCTATATTATTTTAACTACAAGAGAGGCTTGTACACAGTTAAAAGACAAGAAAAAAGAAACATTAGAAAAGAAAGGGTTAAAGATTCTAGAAAGAGAGGGATGACAGAGCCTGTTAGAGGTCAGAGGCAGGGAATGATCAGAAACACAGATGGAAAGATTATTTTCTTTTTATTTATTTCTCCACTAACCAGTGCCTAATATAGTGCTTGTAGCATAGCCTGTGTGCAGTACAGAAGACTATTGATCAATTAACCGGAAAGAAAGATATTTTTGAGATCCAGAGAAAGATAAAAGGAATTACTCAAAAGCAGATCTAGGATCTAACTAGCGGTACAAATCATGTGAGTTGAAGAGCAAGATAAAATTCAGAAGCATCACTGTTGGCTACTGAAAAGAAAATGGCTGCTGTTTTAGTCAATTTTAAAGATAATGATTTAAAAAGAAAAAAAAGCTGTCTGACTCCTTTGTACCTTCTTCCAAAACTGAAGTAATAGGCAAGGCATTCAGATCAAACCATCCCTCCTGGAGGATGAGACATGCCAACAGAACCTCAGCCAGATGGGAGCTGTAGAAAGAGGCTCAGAGGGGCATTTTGTTGCCCAGTTTGGATTTAAATCAGGTGCCTCCAGGGTAGAAGGCCAGAGCTTTGCCAGTCAAGAGCAGGGATGTAAGCTGCCGTTGTGTGAAAACAAGTTAAGTTGCTTGGTTCCAGGGAATATGGTCCAAGTGTCATAAATGCATCTGTTTAATAATGCATATCAGTAGCTGTTCCAGAATTTGAGCGCCTTGAGCTGCCTTTGTTTCCTCCTTTCCAGAAAAATGAACAAGCCCATATCTTAACAAAAGCACTAGATGGCAGCATAGGACATCTATTCAACTGTCTCTCTCCACAGGCTGCTGGAATTTTGACAGATACAAAACGGTACCTGTGGTTTTGTGTATAAAACTGGTATAACTGTTTGTACATTTAAAAAATGTAACAATAAATTAAACATAAGGGAAAGGGGTTGCTAATAAATACAGTGTTAGATTGCATTTTTGTATACCAGGTGACAGGCTCGGGCGATCCAACCTGATTTGTGCATGGGATGGGCAGGATGGGAAACAAGTTGAAGGAGTGGCAAAATGTACATACTGGGTGGTTATAACTTCCTTGAGGGTTGTTGATTTACCCATATGTCTGTATGCATTACACAGAGGTGAAAATCTAGGAAAGTGAGGGGTACGATATGTCTGAAAGTCTGGTTACAACGGATCCTAGCAGGAAGTGCTGTTCTGTGGTTCCCTAGCTCACTGTTTGGGTGGGTGGAAGCTGAAAGTATGGGCTCATTATATCTGCTTTTCTTAAAAGGGACACAAATCATGACTTTCCATTCTCTTAGATCCACTTATCATTTAGGAAGTGGGCCTCTTAAGCCTGCACACATCTTAGCCTATAGGACTGGGCTCAGTAAACACTGTTATCTTTTTCTCTGTTATCTAAGCTGATTTTTTTTTTTTGGTCAGAACAAATTGCAGTCTGAAATGCCAAAGACATGGGTTTGATACCAGGAAGGGCCAGCTGGCTTGCTGCAGAGAAAAACAAAACTATTTCAGGCCGTGTATGGTGAACCTCACTCGACCAGCTGTAATAATGATTCTTTACTACTCCTAGAAAAATAATTCAGAGCACAAATCTTAGCAAGATGGTCAGAAGCATTATCTTTTTATTCTTTCTTTTATTTGACAAACATTTATTATCTATTTTATACCAAGCATTGTGCTGAGCAATGAAAGAGATAAAAACAGAACAAAACAAAACAAAACAAAAACCCAAATATAAAAACACACAACAGGATATACCATAATATACATAATATACATTACAAAGACAATAATAATAATAGTTATTGCTGATATAATTTATAGTTCATGCCACACAGGTTCACGATATCTTACTTGGGTCTCACAATAACCATGTCATTTGGATCTTTTTACAGGTGAGGAAACAAATTCAGAAATAATTCGTAATTTGCCTAAGATCACAGCCAGTAAGTGGTACCAATGAAATTTGAAGTTAGTCTTTTGATTCCAATTCTTAAACTCTTTCTACTACACTGTGCAACTATAACAAAAATGCTTCACATTTTATAAAATTTTAAGCTCTTTTCCCTTTGAAAACATTTTTTTTTTAAATCTCAGATGTGTGTGAAATTTAGATCTGAGATTTAAATTCAAGTGTTGTGTGATTATTTACTTAGTAAATAACATTTAGAAGTAAAGAAATATTCTACTAACTGGAATAAAAAAATATATAAGGAGCTAAGGAAGAACATTACCCCTTGGTTTGTAGTTGTTTTATTGCTTGTTTACAACTAGAACAAATGCTCTTTTCGATAGCAATCTTCTTTTTATAGAGTGGGTATACAGACTTCTTTTGGTATAGGAAAGGGTGTTTTCCAACTATCATTACTCTGTACACCTAAATTCCTCTCATTCCCCTTATTGTTTCTCCCGGGTTTCTGTGTTTTGCTCTGTACTGTATACTCAGCACCTTGCACACTATCTCGCTTTAGGTTGTTTCTCATTTATTTGTTGAATCAATGGAATGAATGAAAAAAGAGTCTTCATGTATAGGCCTCAATGGTGCAGTCGCAGCCAGATTTCTGCCTCTTTCCAGAGGATTTCTCCATTTTAAGATCAGAACTTACCTCAAATCTTATCTACTAATCCAAGCTGTCCCCAAGTTTCTCTAATAGTGTATAGTCTGTTGCCATAAAATCTAGCACTTGTTTTCAGGTTTGCTTGTATTGTTCTCTGGTTGTTACATGTTGGTGAGTCATGTTACTCCAACCAGAGAATATCAGGTCTAAGAGGGCAGTGCCTGTCATCACATAATATCAGCTCACTTGCTTCTCACAACATTTTGCCCATTTAAATCTGTAAATTCTGTGTGGTCGTGCCTTTCTGTGGTGGCACATTCCAGTCTAATCCCATCTACGGGCACTTGAGCATGAGCAGGGAGGTGGAGATGCTATCTTTTGGGGGGTGCTGCACCAGGTGAAATCATTCTGTTTCAATGTGGGCATTCAAACCAACAAAGAGACCATGTTACTTTCTTCCTGGAGCCTGCTGATTGCCCATTTGAGTGATCTAGGTCCATCATCTCTTTTTTAGCTAGTCACAAAGGGCCAGTTGTAAACAACCACTGCCCAGAGAGGATCACATTACCCAGGAGATGAGCAAATGCCAGGTATAGCCGCAGTTGGAGTCTGGAGGGCTTGACACTTACAACCTGTGCTGTAAATCAGAAGCAAAGACCATAAAAAAGGTTGATTCCCTCTTCCTTAGCATTCAGCAGAATGAATTATTTAAATAATCGGTGATTTTTTTTTTTAACAAGCTTTCAACATAGAGATTAATGAAGTTTTTTCCCCACAGTTAGCTTATCCATAGGCAATATGTTGCCATTTATATGGAAGTATTTGAAGTACACTACAAAGCCCCCCTATTTCTCCCCTGCTGGCCTCCGACACTACAATCTTTAGCATCATTTATTTTGGATAATGCATCACCTCTAGAAAATTACTATGAATAAATATTACCTGGCAGAGACCTTAGAAATTATAAACAAAGAGTAATTCATTAGGTCATTTAATTTTCACTTAGCATTAGCACCACCACTCTCTCACCAGCATTCTTCCCCCACCCCCATCACCAAATAGAATAAGTAGGAGGGTAGAAAGGGAAAAACTCATCACTCAGGGGTAGACCATTCTAAAACAATCTTTATTTAGTTTATCATTAAAGTTACAGTCGATAGAAATTTAGACACACCGAAAGGAAAATTCTGATTTTGTCGTGAGAATATTTTAAATATGAATTTCCCTCCTCCTATGTTAATGTTATAATTCTCAACAGGAAATGATTCAGAATTCCTCCCAAGCCTTTCTGGATGGCCACACGAGGGTGAAAATAGTTCCACTTTCCACAGTAATTAGAGACTTACAGATTCAAGTCGCTGGTAAGAGACACAGAGATCCAGGCCAAGTGTTGGTGCTCCCAGCTTAGGGATGCAGCATTCCCATATTCCCATAGCCTGTCCTCTTTAAATATCAAATTCCAACAGGTGACAGAAGCATCACTGCAAACGAGCCCCTGAAGGTGGAAGAGAGAAAGCGAATGTGCATATGACTTCAGGAGAGGAGTAAAGGGAGTCTCCCACAAAATAAGTGAGCTCAAACCTGACAGTGCCAATAACACTGTAGAAAGATTGTGCCTGCAGCTCACACTGAGTATCTGTTTTTATAAACAAAGAAAACTTTTTGAGACCATGAGTAAAAGGATCAAAAGTCTGAAGGAACCAGAGAATACTATTTTTTTTTTTTTGTGGGTTGTTGGGGAAGAGAAGAGGAGTAGAATCTCAATTCCACATTCTTAGCCAATGCCCTGCCTGAGATTTGAGGTACACGCTCCCTCTTAGGTCTGATCAGCACATACGAATTTACTAGTTGATGGCTCTCCTATCAAGTCCTCCCAAACCTTTTTATAACTTGCCTTTTCTCAAGGACCATGATGACTAACTTCTTGCCTTGCCAGAGGCCAAGGAAATACATGTTTTCATGGGAACTATGCCCAGAAGAGGACACAGCAATCAGAGTAGGGGGTGGGGGATGAGGAATAGACATGCAGTGTCTCAGGTTCTTACCGTCTTTGTGATGTTTGCCTGTATTTCATCATTTTGTGTTTGTAAACACAGCCATGGAAAACCTGGTAATTTTTTTGTAGGCTCCGCATGTACAGAATTAAGAGGTCTGTGGGGCCAATTAAGTAGTGAATCTCCGAAGCACTAGATCCCTTAGTAGGGGTCCCCAACCCCTGGGCTGTGGACCAGTACCTGTGCATGGCCTGCTAGGAACTGGGCTGGACCGTAGGAGGTGAGCGGCGAGTGAGCAAGCGAAGTGTCATCTGTTTTTGCAGCTGCCTCCCAGCTCTAGCATTACCACCTCAGCTCCACCTCAGATCATCAGGCATGAGCTCTCAGAGGAGCACCGACCGATTTCTGGTGCCAAAAAATTTGGGGACCGCTGCCTTAAAGTGACTCAGGCTAAACTATCTCAATTGCCAATTTTAGCAGCTCAATTTTACCATTGGCGATGTGCTTGAAACTGAACTGTTTGAGGGAGAAAAGTGAGAATCAAAGGATTGTGTGTGTTTTTGTGTGTATGGTGTGGTGTGGTGGTGGTGGCAGTTGGTAGAGAGTGTGTGTGTGTGTGTGTGTGTGTGTGTGTGTGTGTGCCTCTGTGTATCTGTGCATGTACTATGTCGATAGTGAATCTTATATTTCATACTTTGGGAGAGTTAATGGGAATAATATTATAATATGGTTTTGCACCAATTATTTAGTTATATTATTGCATTTCCATGTATCTTCAGCTGGGCCAAATGAAAGCTGAACTAAACCGTACCTTCAGTTAATTTATTCTGCTATTTACCTCTACCGGGCAGCTCACATGTTAATAGACCAATATGTGGTCCAGACAAGATAGCATGGGATTCTAGAAGGGGCTTAGGCTTTGGAGACTGGTATTCTGGCCTAGATATATGTATAACTGTCTAAGATGGTTGTCACAAGGGAAAAAACTAGGTATCTCAAGAAAAGTGCTATCATTTAGCAGGTGTCCAACAAATGGACCTTCTCTTTCTATCTGTCATATTGTGCAGAAATGATGGCTTAGCTCTCTCCTTTTATTGTTCTTACTTTAGAAGCCATAATATAAATGTTTTGTTTGTCATCCTCCAACCCTAAATCACTTATTTACCAAATATAGCTAAGACTTGGTAACAACATGGCCCTGAATAGCATATATTTCTGATGTGAGGAAATATTTCCTTATGTCCACTGTGGTGACTTTAAATTCTGGGCTCTAGATGTATGGCTCCATTGAGTAATCACATGACTTGGAGCAAAACTTGCAGGAACTTTAAGTCACTATTTTCTTCACACCAATATAAAAATTACCCTTCAAAGGCCTAACTCAAATTTTCCATGCAAGCCCATGACTATCTCTCTTTTGTTGATCCTGACTGCCATTAGAGTTACATGTTCTAAAATAATTTCTTCCATGTTACTGCTATCTCTCCAGCCAGCTTCTCAGCTCTAAGTGTGTAGAGTTTGTGCCATATTTTTTTCAATAGTATATTTGACAATGAAAATCTTTATTGATTGGTAGATGACATTGGCAATTTTATTATCTAGGGAGTAATTATCTAAAATGTGGACTACTGCATTTGGATCTTTTGCCTTTTCTTCTTCACCACTTTCTCTATTTTAGGAAAAATAGGGAAAAGCCTGTCTTTTCTTCCAATGGACAGGACAGAGAAAATATAATCTAGTCACTCGGACCAATCTTTGATGAAAGAGAATATGAGAAACTATTGCCCAGAATGAGATTTTTTGAGATCTATGGTTTCTCAATTATCTATGCATTCTTTATTACTATTGGCAAGGGCTCCTGGGAAGAACCTAATGAAAACACAAGAACCACTGTTATTACAGGAAGTTAAGGGTTAAGTATAACATATGGAATTAAATGTAAGTGCTACACCTGTTCAGCTGGGTATAATAATACACATCTGATGCTACTTTTATTCTGATGTCCTAGTAGCAGCTGCTAAGAATTTTTAAACAAAGAAAGCAAAGAATATTTGCGTAACTAATTCCAAGTTTAGGAACTTTATTATTAATAACAAAAAGGAGAAGGAAAAATACCAAAACTTTATAGTTGGTGGAACCAGCTAAATGCTTTTTTCCTTCCTCTTGCTTTTGCTCTCACTCTTCCTCTTCCTCTCTCTCTCTTACCTCACCCCCTCCACTTCTTTCTTTCCTAACAAAGGTGATAGGCTGGGGAAATAAGAAGAGCAGTTGGGAAGACGTGTGTATGTCACAGGGGGCCGCTTCTGTTCTGCTGGTCTCAGTCATGATGACAACTGAGAAAATATTCCTAACAGCTCCCACGTCTCCATTTCAGCAGATACCCTCCTCACAGCATCCTAAGAATGGAGGACCACAGGCCAGGTCCTGTACTATGGAAGTCCTGTAATACAGCCGTTCACCAAGAGCAGACAGCCTTGGCACATTTTCCATGTGGCACAGGATGGCAGAAATGTGGGCTTTACCAAAGCATTGGTGACCTGACATGCATTCACAAAAAGTCAAATACAGTAAATTTCCAGGGCCTGAAACAGTCTACAACTAAGAACAGGCCTTTCCTTTATAGCTTTTACATTGTACGGATATCCCTCTTTCAGAGTCCATTAAAATGGGGTCTGAGGCTAAGAGGCAAAGTCACAGGGCCCTTGCTGTTCTGTGCATACTAGGCAGACCACATGCCTGCAGTGGGATGAATAATAAAGTGACTCCAATTTCCAAAATGGAGGCAGTAAATCTGTTACTTTCAGTGGTGAAGCCAGTTGCCACATGACTGTGCCAACTTCTGGCAGAGTTGAGCTCAGAGCCTAGAGGGGCAGAGTTGGTATAGAGGAGAAGAACAACTTCTGGCTTTCTGCTTCTCTGATGATTTCCAAATAGCTAGTGCAGCCTCCTTGTTATTACAAGATTTGAGGCAAAAAAACTGAAGGAGGCTGGCTTAAAGTTTTATGTCCCAGAGCTCTAATTTCTTTTGAAGGAAAGCAACAACATTGAGGTGACACTCATCATGTACAATAGAAGGGTACGAAATGGAAATAATCTGTCAAGAGTTACCTTGGCTGAATTTAGTCTCTTTGGAGAGATGATGGAAAAGATCAAGGCTTTAATGTCGATTCCTTATCCTTCTCATTCCTCCAGTGCCCCACCCCTGCCCCGTCTCTTCAGAAGGCTGATGTTTACAATGTGTTTTATTCTGTGTACAGAAGCGGCCTGACTTGTTTGAGAGCCTCAAAAATATGATCTGAGAGAGTCATCCATCAGAACCACAGCAATCTCCATGAAGGAGAACGGTGTCATATTCTTGGGGCAGCAGTAGGTAAATTCCTTTGATTACATCCTATACTGAACAAAATGTATGAAAGATCCCTTTCCTATTGCTTATCAAATGCTTTAAGGATTATAGATATGTCACCCCACCAAATAAAGCAGGTATACGTAAACATGCAGTTTATAATTTATACAATTTATAATACAATTTAAAATGGGAGAATGACTGCTCACTCTAGGCAATGTAGGGTAGCAGGCCCATAATGACTGTCTCCTTAGCCCTCCAAACAAGGGAGAACTTTTCCTGGCTACTTTGTAATTCTGGATGAAGCAGCGTATTTTACCTGTAAGTGTGTTGAAGTTTACAGTGCTGAGTTAGGCATTTTGCCTAGGATTTAGAAATAGACTGCTTAATGACAGGTATTGGTCACTTCTTGGTTAGATTATTCAAGCTGATTACTTTGGTCAAGAGAAATCTAAGGATTTTAAGACCAAGTGTAATTAGTTTGCTCTATTGTAGAGAAAAAATGTTACTTATACAAACTATGCCACAAAAGTCTCACCAGATCCTGGTATTTAGCCTGGTGTCATGCAAATACTTATTACTCATCACGGGGGAACTGGGGAAATAATAATACAGAGCAGGTATCAGTCAGCATAGGTGAAGCACTATAACAAAAACTCCCAAATTGCAGTGGCTTAACGCAATGAAGATTAATTACTTGCTTCAGTCATAGTCTAATGCAAGACAGTGGAGTTAGTGCGGGTCTTCCACATATGCTTTCTACATCTTTTAGAGCCTGAAATACACCACTGGATCCTCTGAAATCAGCTGACTAACAAGGAAGAAAAATATAGAGAAGGCACAATCATTCTAAACCGCCTGGGCATGGAGGGGACACATAGCGCTTCTCAGGTTTCATTGTGAGACAAGTCACATGACCCTATCAACTTGCAGTGGGTCTGGGAAATATGATGGACCATTCACCGAAGAGGAACAGAGATAACAGTGAGCACTAGCAGCCTATCACAGTGCAACTCTCTGCTTCGACAATAGCAATATCTCTGTAAACAAGAGGACAAACTATTATTTATTTTTTGTTTGTTTGTTTGTTTGTTTATTTTCTTTATGGGATCTGGCTAGGACATACTGCTAGCATTATTCCATTTAATAATTTAAAAAAGAATTGTAGACACAGTAGAGTGACTGTAAAATTTCCCTTTTGTATTACCTCTCACAATATACATTCCACCACTGAATATCACAGCTGGGGATCAATATTTCAGGGTGACAATAGTGGATTCACCACAAGTCGGAGCTTGTCAAGTGAGCATACACCACAGTCCCTTGATCTGAGCCCGGGTAGCTAAGAGGGCTGTAAATTTCAAGACAGTGCCATTCCCAATTGCAATGGCACCTCATGTTTCATTTCTAGCTCCTTGGTGAGAGTGTCTCCTCCCACTGGCACGACATTTAGATTGTTTTAGTGGCTCCTAAGATGGGTGTGAGGAGAACAGAAAAACTCCTTTGAATTGTAATCAGTCTGTCTCCAGACATAATGCTAGCAAAGATGCTTAAACAGCACTCCGTAAAGATGTTAAGAAAATATTTGTAGTGCTTCACACACACCTATAGACAAAAAACAGTTCTTGTTGCTGTAGAAGCAGCAACACTGTACAGCCTTAATTAAAACATCATCTGACCTGTTTTTTTTTTTTTT
>NW_006431925.1:4368665-4373427 GCF_000325575.1 Pteropus alecto | reverse complement strand
GATTAATTACAGATGAGCTGTGTGTCATGATAATTAACTATTGCGGCTTCTCTTATTTGCCACATTCTGGTACTTTTTCCGCTTTAGTAGATTCAAGGAATGAGAATTTTTATCACATCTCTTGCCTGCAGTCCCTGATGGATTTGTCACACATAAATTTGCACGGCATACACAAAATATTGAGCCATCAGCATTTTTTTTTTTTTAATTTCTATGCACATTGGAACAGAAAGCAAAGTCAAGCTTGTAGTAAGGCAAAAATGTCCAGGTATAGAGCTATTAAAGGGATCATGAGATGTGGGGAAAATAGATTGAGAAAGGATCGTGAAGTGGACACAAGCTAGCTTTGGAAATACTAAGCACATGTTGATGGGACGCAAATAAATTGGATCCAAATGATCATAATGAGACAACAAGATCATCTGGCTTAGATCTGATTAAGACTTGGGATTTTCCGCTTAATACAATACAAGCTCATTTATTGCCAAGGTCACATCAGGCTAAGAGTGTATGCATCACCACCTTACAATTCTCTTTTGTGTTGGTTTGCACTCAACTCAGTAGAGAGCTGTGAGTAGTTAACCAAAATGACCAATGATAGTTTTCTTTGACTTTGGGGCTTCTCTTCTAAGACTCACCCATTTTGGTAATTTGACAGCTCACATCGTGGGCTGTAGTTTCCTTGCATCGCCTCACTTCTAGAATTTCTGAAAATGAACTCCTCATCTTCATTCCTCCAGCCCCTTCAACAGTTGTATAGATGTATAATTCTCAGTATTGAATTTCTTTTTAATCAAAATACCTCGGGTGGCTTCGGTTTTCCTAATTAAACCCTGCTTGATAGATATACCTTCCCAGAGTAGAGTTCTAATTCTACATCTGATCAATTTCTGAATAATTATGTATAAAGGAAATATTTTTTTGTAATAGTCAAACTTTCCATCTTTTTTGAGGTGAGTTATTTCATAACATAAATTCTTTTAAAACATGAATGATTTTATCTCTCCCCTCAAAATAACTGATACATAGGCTGCAATATTATTTACCGTAAATGCCAAACACACTAACCTAATGGCACAACCAGAGTGATCCTATCTCTTAGATTCATCACATATCACTTTTTGGAACAAGGTAAGTTATAAATAAATAATTAGCAAATAGTGTCTTTTGTGTTTTTAATGATTTAATTCTACCAAGTTACAAGATAAACCATATAGGATAGAGAGATGAGAAATATGGATGCTGTCAGTATCTAGTTATGTGACTGTTTTCTGGTCTTTTAGAATTGTGCTTCCATGTATAGAATCTTCAGTGACTTAGCAAAGTTAAAAAATGTCTCAATGATTATATGTGATTACATAAATACATATTTTGAAATAAGGCACCAAACATGAGCAGTCATAGTTTGCGTTAAAGAATGAAAAGCCCTCCTCACCTTACCTTCCACCCTCCTCCCCACAAAAATAAAATAAAGGCTATATGGCTAATCTTAAAAGTCAGAGTTCTGGCTAATTTTCTGTCTTACAAACAGCAAATGTTCTGCTCTCCTGAACAAACTGAAATTCATACACACATGCTTTCTTTCATATATGCATACTATAGTTAAGAACAAGTGATAAACTTTGGTTGGTGATAATTTATAAATAATGGTAGTGAACATTTATTTATTCTTTGCAAAATTTAATTGTAGATAGACTTCTTTAGTTTAAATTTAGCTTAGGTAAACATGTGGTACATACATACATTGATATACCCATAAATATAGGAACATAAATTCTTCAAAGTGAAACAGAAAAAGGTGAATATATGATTTTAACATTCTCTCTCAGATAGGCTTAAATAAAATATGAGATACTAAAGAATAATTTTGGGAGAGAAATTAAGAATGAAGATGTAAACTCTAAAAGTATTTTTTTAACCTTGTCTTTAGGACAGGAGTTCTTCTATTTAAACAGCATTTTTGAATAAAGTTTTTCTTATATTTGTGTGAGATTTTTGAGTTTAGTATAGTAACTATTTCAATCTTGGTATCAATCCATTGTTTAGGTAAACGTCTTTTTTTTCTTTATGTAATAGTTACCATTTATTTAATTCTGTCATTTAATTTTTATAATAACTTTGAGGGAAGGAGTATTTTATATACTTAACAGATGAGGAAACTGAGGCCTAGAGATGTTCAATAACTTGCCAAAATGTTATTTTATTATCCTGATTTTACAAAAAGATATTTTAATAATCCTCATTTTACAGGTGAGGAAACTGGGGCTTACATAGGTTAAATTATTTATCTACATTAGACAGGTTAGGTAAGAGGTGGAGCGGGTTTACCAACATCTAGTTCAGTGTTTTGTTTACTACACTGTTTTCTCATATATAGAAGAGAGGTAAGCCTTATTGCTTTCAGCTTTACCCCCAAGCTTCACTGGTCACAGTGAATGAAGTTTGCCTAGGCTGTGGACTGGAGAGGGAAGTTCTCATCCAGGTCAATAGGCTCTCGATGCTAATGTACGATCAAGGCAATAAACCAGATAAGGCATATAGATGACAATAAATCTATAATGCTAGGATAGACGAAAAGACAAAAAGAAAAATGGTGTGGTGGCCATAAAAAATACACTGCTCTGATCTCCGGCTGCAGAGAGCATAATTGAAGGCCTCAGCTGCTGCATTCTAAAATCAATTGCTAAATTCACCCCAAATCCACCTTCTGGATGGGCTCCTTCCAAGCAATAGAAAGAATACAGCAGGATTACTAAGATAAGTCTGTTTCTGATAGATCTGTTCCTGGAAGATACGGAATTCCTCTGATTGGCAGCTTTAGCTAGAATATTCCGCATTAGCTCATTCCACAATTATGGCTGTGCAGATGGTGCATAGTTGAATTCTGTATATATTTTGAAGGCAAGACCAATAGAATTCACTGATAGTTTGGATATAGAGTATAAGAAAAAGGTAAAAGTCAAGGATGCTTCCAAAACTTTTGACTTGAGCAATGTGAAAGCTGGAATTGTCAACTGAGATGGAGAAGACTTCAGGTAGAGCATATTTCTGGAGCGGAGAAGGAGATCAGGTGTTTAGTAGTTTCATAGTATTGAGTTTGAAGTGTCTTATTAGACATCAAGTCCATATGTCAAGTAGGCAATTTGATGTATGAGTTTGGAGTTCAGAATAGAGGTCTAGATTGAAGACATATGTTTAGGAGCCATCAGCACGTAAATAGGACTGAATGAGATCTCTGAGAAAGTGAGTGAGGACAGAGGAGAGACTCAGTCTAAGGATTGAATCCTGGGAATCAGGGAAAAGAGGAAGAATGGGCAAAGAAGCCTAAAAAGGAGTAACCAGTAAATGAGGAGGGAAACTGAGAGAGTGTGGTACCCTAACCATCTCTGAGACATACCTAAAGAGCTGCAAAGACTAGAGTTGCAGACCTGAGTGTGAGTTATAAGACTAGAATGGGCTAATGTTCCTCACTACAAGGGATTTTGGATTGACCGTGGCATTGAGAGCAAGATCAACAGTATTAAGCTTTGAACAAACTATTATAGGCTATGGATTAGTAAAGATGCCTTTGGTTTCAAAGACTAGAAAATGCAACTCAAACCAGGTTCAGCAATAGAAGAAATCTTTTGGTTTACACATATAAAATGTTCAATGGTAATGTGAGCTTCAGGTGAGACTTGATCCAGTTGCTGAGTGATGTCAAATAGAATGCTAGTCATTTCTGTCTCTGTGTTTAATTTTTCATAATATTGGCTTCATTCCAAAGTTGGCTTACTTTATAGTTTCAAAACTCCTTTCAACAGCATCTAGGCTGGTATTAAATGCTTTATCATTCATTTTTGGTGGGACAGAGAGAATTCTCTTCTGGTAGTTCTGGTGGGGGAGGGGTCATTCAAGTAGCTTCCAAAAATATCTCATCACATTTACCCATTAAGTTCATAGCTATCATGGTGACTAAGAAGATAGGATGCACAGATTAGCTTGACCCATTCAGTACCTTCCCCACAACAACACTGGAGTTGGAGATGGGTCAATTTTGCCAAAACCTGTGACTACGAGTTTAGAGGGAAGGAGTTGGAAACTGGGGAGATCCATTGCAGTCCATAATATATTTAGGTTTCTTGCTGTTAAATGCAACATGTGGTTGAGTTTGGAAGTGCGGTCCCTTTGGGACATGATGAAGAAATTCAGCAGGTAACTCCAAGACACGTTAGTGTAATTGGATGAAAAAAAATAAGTTAAATATTCCCAGAGAGAGTGACTGTTTCTTCTTCAGTGAAAAAAAAAAAAAAAGTAATTATCTTCAATCTGAACCATGCCTCAGAATTACCTGATTCCCAAGCCCTATCTCGAGACTTTCTGAATTGAAATGTTCATACATGGAGCTCAAGATCTATCTGTTTAGCTAGCAGTGTAAGTGACTCTTATGTAGCCGGATGGGAGGCTTTGGGAGACAATATCTAAGGTTCATGCAAAGCTCCCTTCAATAATGAACAGTGTCACAGGTGTGAGCTGTGGCTTCAATACCAAGGGACAAAATGGCCTATGGTCTGGAAGTTCAAGTTCCATCAATGTGAATGAAGAGAAAGAATGTCAGTGCTCCCTGGTGGCATATCCCTTTCCTAGCAGATAACACATACTTACAGATTCTGCTAGGAATACATGTCCCTCCCCATCCTACCACATTTTTTTAAAGGCTATGGTTGACATGGTTCGATTCATGCACTTTTACAAGTAAGCTGCACTTCAGAGCCAAAGAATA
>NW_006431925.1:4345008-4368321 GCF_000325575.1 Pteropus alecto | reverse complement strand
GGCCTCATTAAAACGTGGGTAGGGGGACAGGATGGCATGCCTAACAAAGCTTTTCCCATCCTGACATACTGTGATCTGACATTCAGTGTAACCAAATTTGGCATTGTGAAGAGCCTTCTAATGACAGTTTATGTATTTCAGAGTCATTTTACATGTTTTGTGAGGAGAGAGTAGAAGAAATTTGAGGATTGGGATCAGATACACACCAAAAGAGATGGAGTAGTAGAGCACTAATCTGGGCAGTGTCTTCCCCCTACAGCGTAGGGGATGTTCAAGAAGCAGGTGATGTGAGGCAGGCAAAGCTTTGCTGTAGATTCCTGGAGGTGTTCCCAGTCACCAAGGGCCTCTGGCAATTATCTCTGCTGTTGGAATAACTTTAGGTAATGAATAGTAACCATTGGACACAAAGTGAAAGTTACTTGCCTTTTGGATACTTCTGCAGTATGTGGTTATGGAATATTTAAATAATAGGCCAAAGTAAAATAGAACTCATTTAGTTCAAAGTAGCTTAATGCCTGATAGCTGTGATTTTATTTGTCCAGTGATTTTATTGATGGAGTCACATTATACTTTATGCATTAAGGTGAATGGTACTTTAGGTTTCTAATCTAGGAATTTATCAATTAATTGATCCATTAATTAATTGACTCATTCATTCATTCATCTAACACATTAATTGAGTAAGAGAAAAAAAACAGATGAGTCTAGCGGGGTCATGATCAAGAAGCCATCAACATCTGACATTGTCCTGAACAACGGGGAAACAAGCCTTTTTTAGAGGAATAATGATTATTTATCCCCACAAAAGAAGACTGACTTTGCTTGTATTGACCAGATGTCATACTTTTCCTTTTTTGTCCTAAGCATAAACTTTCTTTTTGTTTTCATATTTTACTCAAATCATACACATTTATGGCCTTTTCCATTTAGTTTTCTGTTCCCCATGTCTGTCCTACAACAGATCCTGCAGAGAGAACTTGCTTGCTTCTTATTGAGTATACTGGGGCAACTAAGTCACCATTAGTGCTTATTGTATAATAGCTACCACTCAATAGTACACTAATGGCACACAAGATGCTTCTCAAACATTATATGTATAATTTAATTCTCACCATAGCCCCAAGTAAGATATTCTTATTTCTATGTAACAGATGAAGCACTTAGATGAAGCACAAATGTCTTGTTTAAAGTCACTCTGCTGGTTAAGTAGAAGAGTCGAAGTTTGAAATTCAGGCCTCTGTGGCCCCACAGCCTTTGTCTTTTATGCTGTACTACACAGAGTCAATACTTTGAAATTCATTTCATTTTATTCATCTGCTTTTAAGGCAATAACCATTTTATTTATTCTGGTTGACTTTCCACAATTATTTTCCAATGTAGTGATTCATTGATAAGTCTCTGTTTTGGAACTTTTTCTTTATAGATGTTGCACTTGTGGTGTTGGCCTCCAAACACCTTTATTTGTACTTAAGGGGAGACCCATAGTATTTTCTCTTTATTCTTCCATCTGCCTTGACATTTTTACTGCTATTCTTTCCCACCTAATTTTCATTCTCCTCCTTCACTTATCATGTCTACCCCTTAGTTCTATAGGGCCACGAAGAAATATATTGAAAAGAAATAAGAAATAACATTTTAAAATGTATTTTTAGATAGAGATAGTTAAAGAGTTGGTGAGAAAATATAACCATGTTTATTGTTAAGCTACCAATAGAAAATGCAAGTATGTATATTGTCTTTCTATTAGATTGCGTGTTCCCTAAGGTTATGGACATGTCTTAGAATCAGGCACAGTTTTGTTATATTATCCAGATTTAAATATTGTATAAGAATTCAAGAGTCAGGTGGAGTCTTAAGTATATCGCTGGGTGCAAGAGACAGTTTCCATCCATTTGGTGTTTGCACTTGATGTTGAAGATTTGTACTTCAGAATATTGTATAACTTATAGGCCTAAATAATATTCTAAAAATAGGAAACTTGGTGCTACATGCCATCTAAACACACAGGCTAAAACGGATGTAAGTAAAAGCATTCAGCAGCTGGTACAAGTGTTCTGCTTTAAAAGAGCACAGTTAAAGACGTCATTAGAATGCAGGACTCATCCCAACATATATCCCTTATCAGTATTCTTTCTTTTCTTCTTTACTCATGCTAGATGAATGTAAGTAACTCAATTCTTATTTTTTGTATAAATAAACTCTGAAAGTTTGGTTCTGAGACCAGAGAAGAACCTGCCAAACTCCAATTCTCTATCTCTCTCTTTCTTTTTTTTTTTGTAGTGAAATAATGACATTTCTCGGCTATGACATTTCAGTAATGTTCTAGGAATCCTTATTGCTAAATTGGTACATGTTAAATAAATATAGAAAGCTCTAGGAGGTACGTTTTATCTACACTTTTTTTTTTCTTTTAACTGATACACACTGAATGGGCACACTCTATCATGTTTAAAATGTAGACATTAGCTTCTCTCTCTTCTAAGTCTCCCATCCATCCCTTCCTGTTTGGCCCCACTTTTGTTGCCTTACTCTCTCAGTCATCAAAATTGCAGCAGTCACTGAACTACCCTTGACTCTAGTCATGTCCTTCTTCAAATCATCTTTCATAAGACTACTGGGTGATCTTTATCATAAGCAAATAAAATCTCGATCACAATCACTCTTCTGCTTAAAAAAGAAAGGCAGTGGCAACTCACTGTCTAGCATATAAAAATCTTTAATATCATATACAAAGTACTTCATAATCTAGCCCAACTCCCATAATTTTCAAGTCTTATCTTCACATCATGACCCCTTCATTTCAGCCAAACCAGACCACTGGATATTTCCTGAATATGCTGCATTTTCTCACTGCTCTTGTTTTGGTACTTGTTACTCTTATGTAATGACATTTTCCCCATTTCCAGCTTGATGAGGTGCTCATCACTTGTATCTGGTCTCCGGTGTCCACTCCTCTCTGAAGCCTATCCTGTTAGCCCTAGGGGAACAGGAGCAAATTTTATAGCCTCTCCTGTTGCATTTACTTCTTCTGATGTTGATTGGGAGCATTTGTTCATTCATGTGACCCTAAATTCCTTTAAGATGGAGTTTGGGTCCTTTCACCTTTGAATCCACAAAATCTACACAGAGCCTATAACATAAAAGGTACTCAATAAATATTTTTTGAATGAAAAAAGTAATTAAAGTAATTAAAGGAAAAATAAACCTAAGTAAGCATGTTTATGATTTTATAACAATGAGTACAAAGTTTGAAATACTTCATGCTTCCCCAAATACAATCATGAAAATACTTGTCATGTGTATGCTAGCTTGTATGCTTCAGCTCAAAAAGCACATGACTATTTGTTCGACTTTGAGTGATACTAAAATTGACCAGAGGAGTCAAATAGTGATAACTTAAACCTTCCATTTTAAGTTCCCCATCAATTTTTTCTTCTCATGGTTTCACGTATTGGTGATTGTTGCCTGATTCAGTTATTTCATTACAGAAGGTTGATTTTAAAAACTCTATCATTCATTTCACACTTACTAACCAAAATTGTGCTGAAAATAAATGAAAACAAACAAACAAAATACTTTATTCATCAAATATAGTTATTTGGTTATCCTGAAATAGAGTTCATACAAGAAAGGCAAAATAGTGGTCAATAATTTATGGGCAAAATTTAAAGCAGAGAATTGATGCCCTAGTTACTTTCAATGGTGTCGAATGTACATATTTGCTTTTGAATTTATTACTGTTATTTAGTATCATGCAATGTCCTTAGTACATCATATAATGTCCCATATTTCATTTTGACCATAAAAATTCTCAGCCTTTGATTTGTGTTATCCCCTCAATATCAAGGAATTCTATAATGAACCCTCAACACAAGTTCATAATCGATTTCTTATACCAATCAGCCAATCAAATGCAGTAAATTCCAATGATCTTAACAGCTGGCATCAAAGTTTCTCTGAGAGATTAATCTTTGCTTAGGAAAATACCTTGATAAATTGCTTGGGATGGAACGAGAGAGAGGAGGTAAAAGAGAGGAGAGAAAAAGAAACAAGATAATATGGCCAGAACCTGGCGCCCAAGTGGATAAAGTTAGCTGAGTGACTTTTTGAAGAACAGGGATATCTAAAGATTAATGTTACATTGTTTGTGGTATAAACTATTGCCACCCCTCCCAAAAGTTTAGTAAAGTCTACTACATAACACTCAAAAGCCTGATATAGGGAATAAAATATCTAATGTATTTTAGAGAGAGCAGAAACCAAGGAAAGGGGATGATGAGTTCTATGTCTACGTCAATATGGTATAAACAGAAACTATACGAGTAGAAAAGTGAGATGATAAACCGAATCAACTAAGCAGAGAAAGGTGTTGAAAGCCATAGGTGGCTCTGAGAACTGAAGTGTTCTCAAAGTTTACAAATTCTGGAAGAATATTTTGAAAATTCTTCAAGAAATAAAAAGGCAAAATGAGCCAATCATATCCAGATCTTGAACCAACACTAGGAAATTGACTTAAATATGTCTCAAAACTTACAATAGAATTTATTAATTGTCTTTTCTACCCTCTTCCGCCACAGGTTAAGACTTTTCCTATTGTCTAGTAATGGTATCCTTAGTCATTCCTTTGCTTCAGTGATACCTTCTTAGCTCTGCAATCAACAGTGTATCCCCACTTGAACTTGATGTTACCTTCCCTGGCAGGCATTTTGATCATGCCAATTTCCATTTGGAAAAATTCAGGTTGGCTTCTATCTCACCGTGGATAAAGTCTGAGATTTTAACCTCATGCTTTTATGCTCTTCACTAGATGCTTTGAACCAGTTTACTTCCTTAATTTTTACCCACAAAGCTGGCTGCTCTGACCATTCAAGAACAGTGAGTTCAAAGCCCTGTTTTGGTGTTCAGGTTATGCTCACTTTTAAGTTTTTTTGAAAGCAAACCTTTTAAGTTAATATTTGCTGCAATAGGTTCAGAGGATTAATTTATGTAAAACATTGTCCTTGTATTAGTTACCTATTGCTACATAACAAATTCATGAAGAAAAGTATGTTTAGAAAGATGAGAAATATAAGTATATGTTTGTTTGCTGATGATAAAGACACAGTGGAGAAGAAAAATTTGATGATATAGAAAGGAGAGAGGAAAGTTCTGGAATTACATCCTTAAAAGACTGGATTTTCTGTCTAAGAGGAGGTGTGACTTTAAATAGGAGTGTGGGTAGTTTATTTATAGTAAAAGGTAGGAAGCAGAGTATATGGTGCAGATATTGGCAATTGGGAAGACCTGGTGATGGAAAACTACTAGGAGGAGAGAAGGGAATATGTGGCTGTTCCCTTATGATTTCTTCAATTTTCTCAGTGAAGATAAAAAGTCATCAGCTGAGAGTGATGTGTTGAAATATTTGAAAGGCATAAGATAGCTATCTGTGAGTAGGAGAACAAATGGACGAGAGAACTATAGTATAATTGCTAGACACCATTAAAGATGCATTTAAATTTACAGTGGGATCATTCAGCCATATTCAATTGCCTAGGTGTAGGTTTGAAGTAAGAAGAAAATTGGATTTATTTGGGCTTGTGCTTTGGTCAGGTGACTATGATGAAGTGACAGGCAAAGAAAGGAGTTAATGTAATGATTGATCATGAAATTAAGATGATTTGGGAGGGAAGATATGCTTCTACAGGAGTGAGGGAAAGCAAAACTATGATACGACTAATAGATTGGAGATCCAGGTTGAATGAAGGCATTGTTTGAGTTGAGGTAGTAGAGAGAGTACTCCAACATAGTAGTTTGAGAATGGGATATGTGAAATCAAGATCATGAAGGGATTTAAATTGTTAGCAAGGTCTAAAGCATGCCCATTAGTGTTAATGATTGAGGTAAGGTGGAGTGTAAGGTCATTGGTAGAGAGAGTTCATGCATGTAGATACGGAAATTGCGTATTTTAGAGTTAAGGCAACAAGACTGTTGGATAGAGTGACAATGAACCAACATGTTTAAACTCTTCAAGAAGTGAGAGTGGGCGATCTGGAGGGCAATAATTACAACAACAACAATAAAGAAGTAGTGGGTAGTAAAATCCAATGACATGAGATTTAAAAGACAAGTTGGAGAACAAAAAAGATTTTAAAAAATTATTTTTAGTATCTTAAAGATATTCAAGAGGCATTCATAAATCAAGAATAGCTGCTCTAAAAAAGAGAAGTTAAGAATTTAAAAAGTGTGGAAAATAAAAGTATTATTGTAAAATAAAACCCGATGGGCTCAACCATTAAATGGGTATATATAAAGAACAAATTGATAGTCTGGAAAATAAAAATAAGAACATTGCCCATTGACCCAAATTATAAAGACATGGTATCTAAAAGAGAAGAGTTGAGAGGTGTGAAGGACTAAATTGAGGGTCAAAAGAAGTTCCAGAGGGAGGGAAGGGAATACTCAAATCAGTAATAGAAGAAGATATCCCAGAACTAAAGAAAGATATCATTTCTCAAATTGAAAGAACCAGCAAGTACTGAACATGATGAATGAAAAAAGACACCTACCTAGACAAAGCATGATGAGATTAGAATACCAAGGATAAAGCAAAAATTCTAATAGTTTCCAGAAAGGAATAGACTGTTAGTTACTAAGGAATGAGAAACAGGTTAGCATTAGACATTTTCAATCAGCCACCTTGAATATAAGAAAATTGAGCTGTATCTTCAAGCTACTGAGTGAAAATAATTTCTTTGTTGTGTTAAAAAACACATAACATTAAATTTACCATTTT
This sequence comes from Pteropus alecto, assembly GCF_000325575.1. Classification (NCBI taxonomy): domain Eukaryota; kingdom Metazoa; phylum Chordata; class Mammalia; order Chiroptera; family Pteropodidae; genus Pteropus; species Pteropus alecto. The sequence continues at coordinate 4,361,549 of NW_006431925.1, read as the reverse complement.
AACCATTTTATATGTATAGTTAAGTATATTCCTATCGCTATGCAACAAAGCTCTGGAACTTTTTCATCTTATGAAACTGAAACTCTCTACCCATTAAACACTAATTTCTCCTCCCCTCTTCTTCAGGTCCTCAGCAACCACCTTGACTACTTTAGCTATTTCGTATGAGTGAAATCATATAGAATTTACCTTTTTGTGACAGGCTATTTTCACTTAGCATGTCTGTGAGGTTCATAAGTGTTGTAGTTGTAGCGTGTGGTAGGATTTTCTTATTTTTTTAAGCCTTCGTAAGATCCCTGACTGAAAGAAGTTTTAATTTAAAAGTCTATGCACAACCTAACTGGAATTCAAATGTGAGGGCAAAATTAAAACATTTTCAGGCATAAGGCTTCAAGTGGTCCACAGAATTTTAAGCATATTTGCAGAAAGAGAAAGATAGGGATACAAGAAATTTTGGTGAGCAAAATCTAGTAAAAAAAGATTTAGCTGTTAAATAATTGTCAATGCATAATACAAATAAATTAATTTGCAACTAAATTATTAGATAATTACATCATGTTACAGGTCAAGGAAATTTAGAGCATGATAAGGATTTTCCTGTAGAGCTGGACAATATAGATACTAATTAATTTTAGATGTGCTTGAAAAATATAAGTATAAATATGTATGACAAAAATATGAGTAATCACCAAATAATATAAATAGGCTCTGTAACTTCCAAGGAGAAGAAAAGGAATAAAATAAAACATTAATAACTTGAAAAGTCCAAAAGGACAAAGGAGGGCAAGAGAGAGAACAGGAAAATATGGTCAATAAAGACTATTATGTCCTCAACTGTGATATTCATTTTCATATTTATCATGGGTAATAATTTTTAATTTGATTTAATTATATTTATTAATAGGATGTTTATTAATAGGTATAATTTCTCTATTAAAGCATGGAGAATTTTAGATTAGGTAAAAAACAATATTTAGGTACAATTTAGAGACAATACTAAAAATGGCAAAGTTTGAAAATTTAAAAAAACTGATGCAAAACCATCTAACAAAAGTAAAGCATGTATGGCAATACATCAAAAAATAGATTTAAGGCCAAAAATATTTGATAAACAAAAGTGTTATTTTATGTTAAAATATAACCAGCTCAGTGAGAAGATAGAATAACAATGAAGGAATGATTGTTAAAAATACAAAGAGAAAGTAAAAGTAACTTATTAGAACACAGTTGGAAACTTAATAATACACTTTTCTAAGAATTTTAAAGATAACTAGAGAAAAAAATAAATAAAAATAAGTTAAATTTCAATAACAATTGGCAAGCTAAATGTAATGTATCTCTATCTTTGCCTCTATCTTTGTAACCCACATATAGAAAAAACACATCCTTTCAAACCTTTACAGAAAATACGCAAAAATAGATTAACCATTTCAGTATATTCCAAATTCAGTATATTGCAATTTCGGTATATTCCAAAAACAACAGAAGTAGTTCAGGCCACATCGTCTGATTGCAATGCAATAAAATTAGAAATTAACTACAAAAGGATAGAGAAAAAAATAATTGAAAATAATTGCTTTTGAAGAAGGGAGCAGAATTTGATGGGTAAAGGGGAAGTAAAATGGGATTTTCATTTTTTTTTGTAAAATTCATACTTCTCAACTGAGACTTGTGATATTACCTTTGTAATTAAAAAAGTAAAAATCTATGTAAGAAAAAGCAATTAGCAAGTTATTCCTTCAATAAATGAATAGAGCCTTAAATGTTCTCTTCATCTTCTGTGAATATCATAGAGATAGGCATTATTCCAATGTAATACAATGAGAAACTGAGATACAGCTACAAAGCAAGTTAAGAGACTAAAGTGGCTGAATCATGTTCCCCTTTTGGGGGGCTTACCAGTTAAGCCTACCTTTCCTCTAGATGCCTGTTTTAGAGAGTTACATGAACAATATTGTGCATTTGTTTATGCAAACAAGTTAGAATCATGCTTTAGAGACAGAATAATATATCTGAAAGTTTTCTTATTTAAAATGTAATCCACTCTAATATTGTGAGCAGAATTCATTTTTTCAGAATTTTGTTTAAGGACAAACTCTAGCTGCTGATGGTGACAGAGCTCACCACGTGCCTCATTCTCTGAGATGTAAATACAAAGAAATGATGATTTTTATCATATAAAGTACAAGGCCTTTCTTTCATTCCTTGGAAAGAATAAGACAGTTCTGTGTTTGGAAAAGTTTATAATCCTTTATGTTGGCAAAAAAAAAAAAATCTTTAAAGATAAATATCTTAACTATTAAAGAATATAAACAATGTTTTTCTTTAAATAACGGAATATACGAAATAATGAAAGCCATCTTTTTTTATTCAAAATGAAGTCACAGAACTTAGTAAGAAATGAGTTGAGTTCAACTTTCTCAACCCATTGAAAAATAGTTACTTTTCAGTGTTTCTAATGCTACAGTTAGACTTCTTGTAGCATTCAGAATCTTGATTCCTCTTCATTTGACACATTCTCTGTGGCCCACAAAAGGTAATGCACTTTTTCAAGTAAATATGAGGAAGATCCAATCCTCTTTTCATTTGAGTGGCAATAAAATTCAAAAACGATATTTTACATTTCCAAATACTTCTGTGCTATATTATAGAAACATGACTTCTTTCTCCAAGGCAATCAAGAAACCCCAGAGAGAGCAGCAACATCAATTCTAGAAGGAATATATTTGCTTCATATGTGTGAGTTCAGCTATCAGAATTTTAAATTAAACAAATTTAGTAAAAGTCATTTTTGTAGAACCAAGTCATTTGTATATGTTTGGCATGATGTGAAATAAAGGGGAAAGGTCTCAGTGTATATGGCACTTAAAGTTTACTTATTAATTTCAACACTTGGTGAATATATAAATTAGTCATGTGAATGCCAAACTGAAAATATGACTGTCAGCCTTGGCTAACAGCTGCCTGAAACAGTTTTGCCTTTTCAGTGGTAAATGGATTTTGGAAGTCTGGGATATTTTCAAGTGCATTCTTGGGTTTCTTTATTTGTTACCTGGAGACTCCTTGCTGAGAATCAGATCGGGACATATTGGTACCTTCTGAACAAGTTCTATTTGTTCTGGCAAATTCTTTTTAAACTTCAGAGTGGATTCTTCTGTTGAGGTACCCATTTTTGGTAGCAAATGGGTGTTTTAGAGGATTGGGAGAAGGAAATTTGTGATATTGTGATTTGTAATAAGTAAATATTTGGTTTTCCATCATTTCTGGCACAGAGCTCCTTGGAATTTACTACATGATGAGAGCGATAAAGGTGTCTTGTTATGTTAGCAAAGGTGACTTTTGTAATGCCCCTAGGTGACCTAATTGGACTATTGCCGGAGGAACCAACCCTGTGATTAGAAGGCTGGAACTTTCAAGGGAGGGGAGAGGGGCTGGAGATTGAGTTCAGTTGCCAATGGCCAATGCTTTAATCAATTGTGCCTATGTAATGAAAGCTCCATAAAACCCCAAAAGGACTGTTTTTTTCTGAGAGCTTTTTGATTGGTGAACACATGGAGGTGTGGGGAGAATGACGCCCTGGAGAGCACAGAATGAAGTTCAATGACCTTTCCCATGTACCTTGACCCATGCATCTCTTTTTTGGATATTTTTGAGTTATATCCTTTTATGATAAACCACTAATTTAGTAAGTAAAATTTTCCCTGAGTTCTGTGAGCCACTCTAGGAAATTAATCAAACACAGCGAGGGGGTCATTGGAACTTACAATCTACAGCCTATCGGTTAGAAACACAGGTGACAACCTAGACTTGTGATTGGTATCTGAAGCGGGGTGGCAATCTTATAAGACCGAGTCCTTAACCTGTGGGATTTGATGCTATCTCCAGGTAGGCAATATCAAAATTGAGTAGAATCGTAGGACACTCAGCTGGTATATGAGCATTGCTTGGGGGTGTGGAGAAAACCTCCCCGCTACACACATTGGAGTCATTAGAGCAGAATCTTAAAACCAAATCCGCAAGAAAGAAGTTTTGAAATCATCAAACTCGTTGCCAACCCTGTAAGATCTAACAATGAACTCTGTTAATGAGTACTGATAATGCATTTAGATCCAAGCAAGAATCATCAACACCGAGTGAAATTTATTAAGCACCCACTTATACATAATATGTCTAAATGTTATATGCTTAGATTACTTTTGCACTCCTGAAAATTTCCCTTCAAATTTCTAAAGAAATTTCTAATTCCTTTCTTTGAACTGTGTTCTTTTTACCATATGTTCTTGCTGCATAATTCAACTCACTGATCCAGTGTTATGATTCCCCAGCTCCCCCGTTCCCTTCTCTTTACAATTGCTCCATCTGTATTTTTCTAGCTGTCCATTCCGCGCATCTCTCCCTTGGTTTGGCCTTTGTCTCTTTATTTGATTCAAAGGGTGAGGTTGTTGGCATTTAGGGTGAAGGTTATTGCATCTGACATCCCTTATATAAGTGCCCTCCTGGGGCTTGTTGAGAATCACCTTCTCGCATTTTCTCAGTGTAACATGTGATTTCTTAGTGTTGTTAGTACAAATCCACAGCTCTGGTGAAGTCTGAAGGGTAATTTGAGGGGCCAGCTGGTCCTGTGGTCACGGATGACCAACCTAAAGGTAATGCTTGGAGTCAGGACCCAAATAGGCCCCAGAGGCTTGGGTTCCACTTAAAAGAGAACATCTTCATGTTTCCCAGCTGTCCCAGCCCTTAGCAATTCCAGACTCATGGGGTTTCTTTCAAGAAGCACCTGTTTGCATTGTAGCCTGAATTTGTAGCAAATTATTTCTACACAGTTGGAAATAACATCAAATTGGCTCTTTTACCAGGCACGCTGGACGGACGCATTTGGGTTTCGTAGATGTTTGTGTGTTCTTGTAGTGTGAAAATGCCTTTATTTAAAACAAATACATTTTCCAGCTCATTATCCCACAGTGTGAAGCCCAATTCTGTTAAAAATAATTACAATGGCTGAATTATTTTGCTGAGAAAAACAGGTATCCACATGCCACTCCAAATCTAAACTTTTGTTTCCAACAGGCTTTTGATGCATCAACCCAAGATATTGTGGCTTGACAGTTTAAAGAATTTTCCTCTAAGTTTATTGTCATAAATATTTTTACTGATTTGATGAACAATCCTTACCAATGCTTGCAATAAGTGTATTTCACATCCCTCTTAGGTTATATCAAAAGGGAGGAAGTTTCCTTTATTATATTTTTCTTATTTTATTCTTAAGAATATTGAAACATTAGATACTGCAGTCTTGTGAGAAAAATGAAAGGTTATCTGATAACTTATATAGAATATAAAAGTCTAATTTGCTTTGGGAGAATAGGAATAAAAATCTGAAGAAGGTGGAACTTTAAAGATTCCAATGTTCAAAGTCAGAAACCTTTGGGTCCATGAATAAACCTCTGTCATGAACTTCAAATGAACCTGCTTCTAAACTCTTTGTTCATATTTATCTTTGTCAGGACTATACAAGGCACATTTGCATGGCTTATTCTTCCCTTCATCTTTAATTTGAAGAGAATGAAAGAATAGGTGGATGAGGGAGATGATGAGGAAGAGAAAATTGAATGCTCTGTTCACCAGAAATTTTTTCAGTGTTATTCAAGTAGTTAGAGTTGAACATTAATTGTCACTAAGGTTTATAAGGTTAAAGCAGTCACATTATCCAAGGAGAATGGAAAATTCCTCTAGGCGAATACAGTTTTTGCAGTAACTATTTTGGTGTGCAACAAATTTGAACTATGACCACATTGGCTGTCCTAAAAGGACACTGGGCAGAGACTTTCTAGTCTCATACAGGTACCTTTTCCTGATCCTCAAAGATGCTCCTTGAGTGGTGCTGTGAGATGTTGGAGAATTCTGTATTTTATGTCCTCCTCTTGGTGACTCACACTGCACTTTAACATACTGAAAATTCAAAAAAGTTCTTCAGTAAAGTAACTTGTTTAACTTTATTTAACCCAAGTTTTCCCAAGCTTATATGACATGGTGCCCTTTTTATATTCCACATTTTATATTCTACATTCCACGGAAAGAATGGTATTTTTTTTTGCTTAAAGAGCTTTGCAAAGATTTCTGGAATTATCTCCTGATATACAGGTGGTGGTTGATAAAAAATATCACATGCACTGATATTGCGAAATATCTTAGAAGATCTTAGAAGACGTGTGAAGGCCATAATTATAAGGATTATAAAGAGGATGTAGCACTGAGTAAAAGAAATATGTAACTCAGTTTTAAATCTGGTTTAGGCTTTTCTGGCAGAGTTCTCATTCCACTTTCTTTTAAAATTATCACAATTTGTTTTTGAGATATAAGCTAATGTTTATAGAAACTATTATACATGTGCAGCATTGCTGGAAAATAAGGGCCTGGTTAAATATTGGTAGGAGTTAGATTTTAGGGGAAAATAGTCCAAAATTTATATTTAAAAACTTTTATCTTTAATATATGTATTCTTTTTAAAAGTCTATAATAGAAATATTTGAGTTTCTCCCCCTCCCCCCCCCTGCACTTCTGCATATTTTGAAAACAATTCTAAATCAACTCCAGTGTACATCATGGTATGTTAGGTACCACGATGGGCAGAGGTGGGGAGGAAGAAATACAAGGCATGATCTCTGCCCTTGAGTAGCCAATCAGGAAAGACTTCAGGTTGGCTTTTTACACTGATTAGGTAGATTGACCACGTAGAATGGAGGGAGGAAAGGTACATTCTAGGTGGGAGGTTCAGCTGAACAATAGAAGTGGAAGGAAATGTGGTCTCATCCCATAGTCACTTAACACCAGGAAGCAGAAATAACTCATGTTGCTTTGAGTCAAGTGGTTACCATCTCTCAGCTGGATGGCTCTTTGCTCAGGGGGTATGGCTTGTATCTATGGCCAGAGCCCCTTTGTTGCTTTTTATATGGATGTATCTCCCTCTCAGTTTAGAAAAGTTTAGGTACAAGAGTCTTGTCTGTGAGGAAACAATTATTTATGAAACTCGATTGACATAGGGTAAAAGTCTACTAGAAATCGAAAGCCTGTCCCTCTGATGGATGGGATGATGCCTTTGAGCAGGGTGATAAGAAGGACATTTTCCAGTGCAGTCATGGTTGTGTTAATGAAAAGCCTTTCTCAAGTTTTACTTGTGGGTCTCATCCTTCCATTTGGCGAAGGAAGGAGAATATACTTTGGACAATGGCTGGACACCAGATACCAGGCTTTTGCTGGAAAGTTGATGATCTTTTCCTAGACCTGGAAAAGAAAGGAAGAAGAGACACTTGTTTAAATAAATAAAGAAGTTTTTTTAAAAATCCTTTTGAGAAACTTAGCTGATTTGAGAAAAAGTAGAAGGGGAGTAAAGAAGTGGAGGAAAAGGTAAGGAAAAGTCAAACTACTTCATGGCTGTTCACTTGATGCTGAATTAAACTGATAGCCCGATCACTTCTCACCGGCCTCTCCCAAGAGGCAAAGGGACACAATCAGCTATTTCATAGTGACCATCAGACTTGAAAGACCAGGAAAAGTACACATTAAGGAATATTATTTCTTGTGACATATTAACAAAACGCTGCTCTTCTGACTCTCTGCTATGCACAACCTTTGTTTTTATATGCTTGTTAAGAGGGACTTTACCTGTGGGCTCCAGTTAGTTAATTAACTGAGAGTTACTCTCTGAGAATTAAGTAGGGCTTTGCAGTCCAAAGATAGGAAAGCTCGAAGAAGGAGAAATGAATAATTTAGTTTCAGTTGAAATTAGAAAGGCTTTGGAAATTTTTCTGCTGTGTTCTGGAATTTCGATATGTCTTATCAAGCATAGTCAAATACTGGATTTGCTGCCATGCCTGGATCAATCTGATATAGCAATGCAAGTGCCGTTTAAATGAGGCAAGAAGGTTTTTTGTTTTGTTGTTTTGTTTTTTAACATAAAAACCATCATCTCTCTTCTCAAAATTATAGAACCATTATTTTTAAATGTAGCCTATATGGGGTGTAAGACAGTATAATTACTCTAAGGGAATTTAAAAATGGTATCTAGGTACATTTAAAACACAAACCTGAAAAAGTACCTTTCAAAAATATATTGCCCACAAGCATTGAAATTCTATGTTGTTACCTTTAGCAAGATATCTAAAACTCATACAACACACTGAGAGAATGAATAGGAGTATAAACACTAGCTGTTTTAAATGGAATCATTTAACTGCTTTCCTCTTTATATTATAGCAGCCGAGACTCATTTTAAGACCTAAAATCTGTAGCATATAAAACTGAAAGCAACAAACCAAACAAGACAAACAAACAGACTCATGGACACTGACAACAGTTTAGTGGTTACCAGAAGAAAAGTGGTGAGGGTAGGTAAGATATAGGGAGGTCAAATTGATGGTGACGGAAGGAAATTTAACTTTGGGTGGTGAACACACGGTGCAATATACATATGACATATTATTGAATTGTGCACTTGAAACCTATATAATTTTATTAACCAATATCACTCCAATAAATTTAATTTAAAAACCCTAAAAATGTGTAAGCATTTTATGGCATCATGTATTTGTAATCAATCTCAGTAGCAAGGATTATTCAAAAATTAGATCAAATATCAAGAGTTATTTCAATGTCCAAAAGTAGAGTTTACAGCCCAAGGGACACAACAGCTGGGGTGTAGTTCTTGTGGCCAGGAGACTACCGAACAGCCTTTAAAGTGTGGTCTGACTGAGGGCACTCTGGGAACTGGCCAATGATTGGCTAAAGAAGAATTTGACTCAGTCCTTGCCTGGACGTGCCAATTACAAAGCAGCATGGACAGTGCTACATAGAAGTAAACGCAAGACTGTATATAATAGCTATAATAGCTCCTTGCGCATCTAGCTCGGGCTTTGGGAGTCAGTAAAGGCTCCTTAGGGAGTAGTTATCATTCCATGATGTAGAAATGTATAACAGGGAGGTTATTATCTGAGTGCAGAACAATGAAATGCCCGCTACTGCAAGTGTTGAGAGATGATTGAATACTTTGTAGTACAATAATATTAAAGCTTTACATGTATGTTGTACATCCAGTATGATGCTGCTTCTACAGCATTATCTCATACCAGCTGAATGTTAGCTCCTTGAATGTTTCCTGATCTTCTCTTTTCTAGATGCATGGTAGGATTATACTTCCCTAATCTCTCGAACTAAGTGTGGTCATCAGACTTGCCTTGACCATAGCAATGTGAAGAGAAGTGATATATACCACTTCTAGGTGGATATTTTAAAAGTCCATATGCATTTTATCATCTCTTTTTCCCTACTGTGATGATCCAGAAAGCCCATGTCTAGATAAATGCTCTTCGACTGAGTCTTGAGTAAATGTGAGAAGCAGTCAATCTGTCAACCCATAATGGAAATATGATGTGAGAAATACATTTTTATTGTCTTAAGCCATTGAGATTTTTAACAGTGCAACCTTATCTTCCCTGACTGATATAAATGTCCATCCACAATTGCTCCTATGAACCCTCATGGTACCTGGTAAAGGAAATTAATCCTGACTAAATGCAGAAGCTTCTAGTACTTTTTTTTTTTTTTAAAGTAGACTTTATGTTTTATAAAGCAGTTTTAAAGCAAACCTGAGTTTAAGGTACAGAGATTTCCCATATATCTCCTGTGCTCACACATGCATAGCCTTCCCCCCTTATTAACTTACCTCACTAGAGTGGTACATTTATTACAGCTGATAAATCTACATTGACACATCATAATCACCTAAACTGCATAATGTATAATTAGAGGTTATTCTTGACATTGTACATTCAGTGGGTTTGAGCAAACGTATAATGTCATGTAGCCATCGTTGTACTTTTATACAGAGTATTTCTGCTGCCCTGAAAATCCTGTGCTCTGCCTCAACTCCTACAATCACTGATCTTTTCACTATCTTAATAGTTTTGCCTTTTCCAGAATGTCATATAGTTGGAATCGTACAATATACAGCCTTTTCAGATTGGTTTCTATCACGTAGTAATATGCACTTGTTTCCGCCATGTTTTCCCATTTCTTGATAGCCCATTTCTTTTTAGCATGGAATAATATTCCTTTTTCTGTATGTACCATCATTTATTTATCTCTTCACCTACCGAAGGATATCTTGGTTACTTCCAAGTTTTGCAATTATGAATAAAGCTACTATAAACAACCGTATGTAGGTTTGTGTGTGGAAATAAATACATTTCAACTCCTTTGGGTAAATACAAAGGAGCATGATTGCTGGATTACATAGTAAGAATCTGGTCAGTTTGTGAGAAACCACAAAACTATCTTTGAAAGTAGCTGTTGCATTTTACATCCACCAGCAGTGAATGAAAGTTCTTGTTGCTCCACATCATTGCCAGCATTTGACATTGTCAGTGTTCTGGATTTTGGCCATTCTACTATGTGTGTATTGGCATCTCATTTTAATCTGCATTTTCCTGATGGCATATGATGTGGAGCACCTTTTAATGTGCTTGTTTGCCATCCATATATCTTCTCTGTTGAAGTATCTATTAAGGTCTTTGGCCCATTTTTTAACCTGGTTGTTTTCTTTTTTTGAGTTTTAAGAGTTCTTTGATATTTTGGATAATAATTCTTTAACAGATAAGTATTCTTTTGTAAGTATTTTCTCCCCGTTGGTGGCTTATCTTTTCATTCTCTTTCACAGAGGAGAAATTTTAAATTTTAGTGAATCGATTGTTTCTCTCATGGATTGTGTTTCTGGCATTATACCTAAAAAGTTGTGACATACCCAAGATCATCTACATTTTCTCTTATGTTATTTTCGAGGAGTTTTATAATTTTGTGTTTTATGTTTAGATCTGTGATCCATTTTGATTTAATTTTTGCGAAGGGTGTATCTGATTTTTTTTTTTTTTGCATGTGTATGTCTAGTTGTTCCAGCAACATTTGTTAAAAAGACCTTCTTTGCTCCATTGTATTGCCTCTGCTCCTTTGTCAAAGATCAGTTGACTATATTGATGTGAGTCTATTTTGGGGCTCTCTATTCTGTTCCATTGATCTTTTTATTCTTTTGTCAAAAAAACACTATCTTGATTATTGTAAGTCTTGAAGGCAGGTAGTGTCAGCCCTCTGACTTTGTTTTTCTCCTTCAGTATTGTGTTGGCTTTTCTGGTCTTTTGTACTTTTAGTGCTTTATGTGCCTGACATCTATTATGTTGGTCCAAAGGCCTTCTGATTATTGACTGTCAAAAAGCTGAGTTCTGGCTCAGTGAGTTGTTTTCATAAAAAGGATAACCATTGCCTCCTGACACAATCTGAATGAGCCAAATCCACAAGAAACAAGTAATAAAAATTCAAGTCCATATGTTATTAGTCTTAGAATGAGATGATCATAATTCCAAACACACTTTGACAGACTTAAGATCACCTCTTAAGTCATTGTTTAAAATAATCCAATAATCAATCTGTACCAATGTATTTACTCTCTAGGTAGGTTAAAAATACAATTTACTTTTCCTGTCATGGTTTACCACAGCACTGCCTTCCCAGATACCCTGGCCCAGTTTTCTCTGTCACTCCTCATAGCCCAAGCAATTGCCAAGGCTTACTGTGTCCTGCTCCAGAGTTCTCATATCGTCGCCGTGTTTCCACTGCATTGCCAAGGCTAGCTCATGCTCTGTTCATCACTTTATGCATTAATACGGCTTTCTGATTCCAATTTCTCAGGCTCCAGTTTACAGTCTATGTTGCTCTTGTTTCTTTACTAAATCAAACTGGATTTTTAGTTAAAAATGGGAAACCAGGATTCTTATTTTGATAAATTTTAAATGTCTCTTCTATTATTTCTACTTTCTTGACTCATTCTCCCCTTACCTATTTGGCATTAGTATTTGAGCTTCTTGTTCCCATCTCATAAATGAATTCAGTTAAAAAACTAATTTATATTGGAAGACATTTGTGACATTGTACTATATGAGAGATAGTCTTTCCTTTATTATACTGGCAACATAGTAACAATAAAACAAAAACTGTAGCTTTAAATTCAGTTCAGGTTACATTTGTGTGTCTTTTCTTCAAAAAATGTATTGGACTCCTTGCTCCCACAGAATAAAGGAATTCAAGGATACCTAAGCTTACTTCTCACTTCAACTACTAGTTTGTCCTTAAAGGTAGAAATTCTTATTATTCTCCAGTATATTTCATATAGGACACATTCAAAATAAATGTTTTTAGAATTGATTTGCTGAATGAATTATTCATCCTAGTGCCTAATACTGGGTCAAAGGTAGGAGAGAGTAGCAAAACTTCTAGAAATGCTTCTTAAAACATCATTGCCCTCTCAATACCTCATCACTAAAGTGCACTGAGTGGTCCTCTATAGTGAGCCGCTGTAACTGATGGAATGCTTAAATCGCTTTTGGCAAGAACGGATATTTGAAAACCACTGTTGCAGGCAATTAGGAGCCATTGGAAGTTTATGAGTAGAAGAATTTATGCCGAATAATTATACGATAACTATCGCATAACTGTTAAGACAATGAGCTTCACGCAGAGTCCTGATTCTCTCTTGAGCCTTTCTTTGACACCAATACAGAAATATTTGACAGATGGTGGTAATGGAGCCCATCTTTGTCTTTTTAACTTACCATTTATGACATATGGAATTATAACCAACAGAAGTAATGTTTAAAATGCTTCCCCAGATGTCAAAAAAGAAATAGGGAATTGTAATATTTATGCATATCCTAAATTCGGGGATCATTTTTACCTCTTAATACATAGGTGATTTTTTGTATGCTTTAAAGAGATTGTTTGGGGTAAATGTCATGAAATGAACTCTTTTTAAGGGCAAAAGTATGGCCAATTTATAAATTCCTTTTAAAAATAAATGAAGTAATGCCCCCCCCCCCCCCGCCCCGCCACACCCCCATCTGTTCTAAGTGCTGCACCTGAAGTCCGGATTTGAGTCTGAAGCCTGCCAACATTTACATGCTGATTAATCCTATAAAATTTGATAGAGTCATTCCACTACAACACCTGGAATAATTGCATAGTTGCTGGTAAAAAAGAGCAGAAGGTACTGTTAAATCTGCCAATCGTGGCATAGTTAATAGTTTCCCAGAAATTGCACTAAATACTAGAGTCCTGACCTTTTTGTTTATTCACGGCCCATTTTCTTTGTACTCTTCTTCCTTTGATTTGATTGTTTGTTGCTACATTTAACAACAACAAAAAGAAGAAGCAAGCCACCCACACCAAAATGCTCCCTTCATCCATTAAAATTAAGCAGTAATAATAACAGAAGCTGAGAGAACAGTGAAGTCACTGAGTTCCTAGAGTACATTAGCAAAATGCAGGCTCTTTTATCAGTCGGGTAGGCCTGCTGGCTTCCCTGTGTTGGACTGGGCCCAACCCATGGTACACTGTAGGCTCGGAACAATTCTTCATAATAAATTAGGCTAAATTGTTATTCTAGAGCTCTTTTCGATTTTTAAAAATCTTTTATTATTAGTGCCTTCATTCTCATGTCAATTATGAGAGCCAAGAAAAAAGACATAGTGTTTTAGTTTCCTATTTTATCAAGAAAACTAAGATATTAAGTGGTTGTAACACTTTTCTATAGTTAATTCTGGTTGACTATGCAGATAACCACCTATATAAAAAAAATAAGACACTGGTCTACAGAAATAAGTGGCATAATGAAAGGATATGGGTTTTAGAATAAAAAGCCTTGAGTAAGTTACCGAAGCTTGTCGATCCTCAATTTTCTCATCTATAAAGTACTAATAACAATGTGTATACATTAGTACTCAACATACTTTAGTTTTCTCACTATATAATTTGCTCAATTGTTACTTCTTCTAAATTCATAAACTAGTTGTGCAATGTGTTATGTATGAAGTGCTATTAACTCATTAATACTTATGCAAAGTATTTGCCTTTTAATAAAATAGTTTTTTTAAAAATTAGCAAATGGATTAATTTGCTGAAATGGATTAAAATGCCTGAAATCATTTTTAGAAAAAGACTTTAAATAAATAAAATAAATTATTTACAGTGGGTAGAGTTAAAATTTTTACTAGACTTCAATTTTCTGAGACTTTTAAAAGTAGCATTTATGGTGTTTTTGTGATTATGTAAAGAATATTCCTTGTATAAAGTGTGGAAAATACAGAAGAGCACAAAATAAATTTCAGTTATACTTGATAGATTGAAGATACCCCTTTTCTTGAAAATAAATTGCCCAGCATGTCCATAGACACATTTTAAAAGGCATAAAACCTCAAAGACACACCAAAGGGAAAGGAAATGACAGCAGTCAGAGATGTTGATAAAACTTTGGAAGATGAGACACAGGTGGATTGGTGCTAAATAACTTAGAAGAATGAGAAAATAGAAATCTAGTTACATATGACAGGGAATAGGGGGATGATTAAAACAAACATACAAACAAAAACATCTAACAGTTTTAAATTTCTAAATTCAGGACTACAGGTATATCAAATGGGAAGATTGCTTTAAAATTTATATAATGGATACTTAAATCCTCAGATTCTCTTATCTCAGCAGAAAATGCCTTCTATGGGAAGGTTGATCTAAAGAGACTTTTGGTCCAAGGTGCAGCTGAGGCATGAGGTAGATTAAGTGAAAATCTGCATTGAGAGATGTGTATTCCTTCTTTTCAGGTTGCATGTGGAAGGGCTTCTCTAGAGTAACATTCTTGGCATCTTGTCCTATCTGTTATTGATTCCCTAAAAAACAATTTGAACTTTGAATAAAATGATTCATAATCTCCGTTCTCCATTTTATTGCCAGAATATTGGCTGCTGGCATGATATACTTCTTGATATGCAGAAGATGGGTCAAACATCTCTGGGGAACTGATGAATGGGGGAAAACACTGCAGATATTAACATTTGGGAATCTTCCAATGAAATGTCCAGGTTCCTCTATCTTCACCCATGGTACTGTCCACTAGTCAGTAAGCCTGTCTAAACAAAAAGAGTTTCCAATCATCATTTTCGTGCTTCACTCTTAAATATAAATTTATAGTCAGGGACTTCTGAGGAAAGGTTCTAATATAAAAGGCAAAAACAAGCAGAAAAAGGAATGAAAGAAAGGATTTCAAAGAAAATAGAAATAATGTATGTACCAGAAGAAAACGTCACACTTCATAGTACTATCCTGAGAAAATAAATTATTCCATGAAATAAGAATAGGATGACATAAAAAAAATAATAATAATATTCAGGAAAAAGGCAAAGTTTGTACAAATTAAAAATATGATAGTGCATTAATTTTCTATTGCTACTGTAACAAATTACCACAAATTTAGAGGCTGAAAACAGCACAAATTTTTGTCTTAAAGTTATGAAAGTCTGAAGTTCAAAATGGGTCTCACTGGGCTTAAATCAAAGTATTACCAGGGCAGAATTCCTTTCCAGATTCCCTAGGGGAGAATTTGTTGTCTTGACTTCTAGCTTCTAGATACTGACTGCATTCCTTGGTTTGTGGCTCTCTTTCATTCTTCAAGTCCAGCAATGGCTAGGTGAGTCTTCATCACACTGCATCACTGTGACTCTAACTCCTGTGCCTCCCTCTTCCACATTTATAGGCCTCTTATAATTAAATTGGGATCACCCAGATAATTCAGGATAATCTTTACATCTTAAAGTCAGCTGATTAACAAACTTAATTTCATCTGCAAATTTAATTCCTTGCCATGTAACATAACATATTCACAGGTTCAGAAATTAGAGTGTAGATATCTTTGGGATGGGGGCATTATTCTACCCCTCATAGAGTAGCAGAAATTAAACCATCTAATTGAAGGACTGAAGATAAAATTGTAGAAATAGCCCAATCAGTAAAATAAAAAGACAAAGAGATGGAAAATAGGAAAAAAATATGAAGACATTCAAGAACTAAGTCCAATTATTCGATATTCCAGAAAGAAAATACAGAAAAGGGGATAGAATGAAATTGTTTTTAAACAAACAATAATACAAGAAAATTTCCCAGAACACAAAGACTTGAGTTTCTAGTTAACAGAAATTCCAGAAAGAGAATACAGAAGGAATTTATAGGAAGAAAATGTCAGAAGACTAATACAAGAAAATTCTCCCAAACTTCTTCAAAGTCTTGATATTTCAGATAGAAAGAGTTCACCCAGAGTCCAACAGAATCCTTAGAAAAGCATCATATCATACCATGTCATACATTTCAAAACACTAGGAATAAAATATATTTGAAAAGTTTTCAAAAAGAAAGAAAAAAATCCTATACCAATTAGCCTTCTAATAACACTGATATTCTCTACAATAACATTGGAAGTGCAAAGAAAAGTAATATTTTCTGAATTTTGAGAGGAAATACATCTGTTCCTGAATTCTGATCCTGGATATATTGTTAATTAAGTAAAAGAGTTTTTTAATTAAAAAATTTTCCTGCTAAGTACTCTCTTCAGAAAACAAATTAAGTGTCTGAAAATGTGGTAATGAACTAAGAAAGGAAGAAACAAAATTCAGTGAAAG
>NW_006431925.1:4336688-4344968 GCF_000325575.1 Pteropus alecto | reverse complement strand
AGAGTGTGGTAAGAGATGTTTCAAATAAATGACAAAGGGAAGTTCTATGCTTACCGCTGTGAAGTATATCTAGGTTACAATCAGTCTGAATGGAATGGAAAGACAGAAAGCTTTAGTAGGAATATCTCCAAGAAAATAATTTTTAAAATGAAAAAAGATAGATTACCTAATGTATTCTATTTTAATGAGAAAGATTTGATAGTTCTGTCAAAAAATATGGATCTAAATTAGGATCAATACTTTGAAAAGTAAGCAAATGAAACAAGCAGGCAATTAATAACTCAAGTAAAAACAAGCTGCATAAAACCTCAAGGACATACCAAGTAAACATAAAAATAGTATATCATATAAATCAGTTCTAAATAGTATTTATATAATATTGAAAACACTAAATCCTAATTTAAATATTATTATATAATCATTTTATAAATATATATTGTTACATAAATAATTATTATATGATTATTTAGAAGAAGATGGGGGATATAGGTAGATATATGGTTTAAGAAAGTTAAATCTTCATTTTTTTTGATAGGAAGTCAAAGAAAATGTCAAAAATAGATATTTTAAGAATTTTCAATATAAACTGATTATTTTGAAATGAAAATAAAGAAAAAGTTAAGAGTTAAAGACATCAGGAGTTCAGAGTATTGGGGAAAATTATAATTTGGATTTCTAAACTATGTAGAAGTAACACTTTTAAAAAATAAAACTAATAGTCCTTTAAAAAATATTTTTTTATTTAATTACTCTCCCTCTCTCTTATTCACTATGCTCCAGCCACACTGGCCTTCTTCCTCTTCCTTAAAAATGATACCTTCCCAGCCAAGGATTTTTACATATGCTATTTTATTTTTCAGGAACATATGCCTTTGAAAATTTCCACGTCTCTCTTCTTAATATTCATCTCTCAGCTCAATCATCACCTCCTTAGGGAGGTGTGGTGGTGTAAAGATGGTTGAAATATTTGATACTGCTCTTGTCAACAGGTAGAATCCGTTTCTTCTTCCCTTGAATCTGAGCTGGGCAGAGACTATTTGATCAAAAGACTGCGTCAGTAGTAATGCTACGCTAGTTCCAGGCCCAGCCTTTTAGAGGGTTGGCAGCTTCTACCGTATAGTCTTTTGGAGCCCTAAACTGCAACATAAAAAGTCTGACTACTCTGATGCCACCAAGCCGATGCTCAAGCCCAACAAACAGTGGAGTGTAAGTACTGACTGGCTGTAACTCAATTCTCTGTAGGAGCAATGGAGAGCTCTCTTTAGGTAGAGGCCAGGAAGTCTCCCAGAACTAATCTGCTCCTTTCCATGTGGTATGTCTTAAGCCTCCCAAGCCCTCTCGCATCCTCTTTGATAACACTCACTCCATTTCTTTATTTTTCTGACCAGCCTGGCCTCTCCAATTTTCTATGTCTTATAGTAGAGTCCAGGTCTTCATATGTTTTCTTTCCAAACGTTGTTTCTGGCAAATCTTTAAGCCTTTTTTTCTTTTAAGGACTTAGACTTTGATTCTCAAATAACCAATTCTCAAAGTTCTTCAAAAACTGTGGACATTAGAAATATAAAGGATTGACTCTGCTATGAATTTTATAAAAATTAGAAACTCAAAACCTTTTACTTTTCATTCCTGCCACATTGGACAATGAAAGCCTTTGACTCAGCAGGCTGAAGAGAAGGTTATAGGGCAATGGTTCCTACAAAACATATCCCATCATATTATAATGCTGCAGAACTAGAATATGAACTCTGACACGGTGATAATCACTGTTATGTGTCTCTCAAGATTTATTCTTTTTAAAAATGAACCCACTTTTCCCTCAATCAGAGAAAAGGAGGGAGAGAACCCTTGGTTATAGACTTCCCCCAGTGTGTTTATGTGTGTATGGGGAGTACATTAGACCTAATTACATGCTAGTGGTATTACCAGCAACATGGTTTCTTATCAAAGATGATGACTAACATTACTTCTAAGACTGAACTTGAAAATGGTTCTTTAGTCTACCCTTTCTTCTTTGGAGGCATGGGTAAAAGATTTCCAGTGAATATAAAAACTGTGGAATCAATCATGGCTAAAGCATTTGAATTCAAAAGGAAAGATAAATTGTCTAGGGTAGTATTTCAGTTCAGTTTTTAGAGTTCTAAATGACTCCAAATTTGTTAGTCACCATTGGAATCTTCATGATTCTTCTTGTTTCTCAAAGAGTGTCATACTGTGTAGGAGCCACGTTGACTTGCTGACTCATACCCTAAAGGCCCCAAAGAGTTAGTTAAAAGCTTTTAGAAGTATGTGTCATATTTACTAAATACTCTTTTACCAGAACATTCAGTGAAGTGCTATGCAGAGCTACTCAATATTTTCCCATTGAGACAGATAGCAGGATTCACCATTCCTTACCTACTAGGTGACTGCTATTTCTCTGAGTCTCATCACTTCTTCTATAGACTCCAATCTTTTTCAGGGGTGTTTTTGAAAGAAAAAAATGAAACGAGCATAGCAATTTTATTGTTAATAGATGTTAACTACAGATATGGAATGAGGTAGAGAAAGAAAGGAAGAAACTGAGAGATGTGGGTTTCCCATAAAGTCAACAGCTTGGCAGCATTCATGATATTGCAGGCTTTGGAAACTGTGAGATTAAAAAAGTGGCTGGAAGTTATAGAGACTTGTTATGTGACACTAGATATATTGAATATTCTAATATAAATAATTACATTGAATTTGGTTGTTTAGCTTTAAGGAATTGATTCTTCCAAGAATCTGATGACTGGGGTAATTGGGGCTGTATGGTAAAGGACGTTTCTCATTTGAGGAAGCAAGAGTTTCTTGCTGATTCCATTTACTTCTTTAAGTGAAAATGTGTACCAAACACTCATTATCTAGAATTTACATAAGTGAAAAAATTTTTTAACTGGAATCTTACTAACCAATGCATGATGTGCTTGAAACTAATAATAAAATAAAATAAAATAAAATAAAATAAAATAAAATAAAATAAAATAAAATAAAATAAAATAAAATAAATATAAGAGCTGTCTAACCAATGTACTGTGTACTTGAAAAAAATAAAATAAAATAAAATAAAATAAAAATATAAGAGCCATTTAACTAAGCCGAGGACAATAGGCCCTTGAGAGGCAGATATTGTTTAGCTTTCTTTGCTGTAAAACATTCAGCACAGTGCCTTCCATGCAGCAGGTGATCAATAATATCACATAGGTGAGTTGAATTAATTAACCATCAGAGAAAGAAGAACTTGTGTTCAATATATTTATACAGTCAAGTATGAAAATTGCATTAAGATTGGAAAATCTTGGAAATATTAATAATTACTCATTTAATTCAGATTATCAATTTATTTGAGTATTCTGATTTTTAATTGTTTGAATAAATGGGGATTTGCTGGGGAAAAAAATCTTTATTTTCTGGGACCATTTTATGCAATAGTTGACTATGGATTTGTGTCTTGCCCTTCAAATAGTCATTACTTTATTCATTCAATTTATATTTATTTAGAATTTAATATCTGCTGAGCATTAGAAAAACATGGAAGAGAAATACTCTGATGTTCTGGGAGCTTATGATATTGCAGCGGGAGTGGGGGCGGATGTACACATACATAAGTTAGTAGATACTTAATAACTTACATTAGATATTTAATAACTTTAGATATAGTAAAGAAAAAAGTATGTACATACAGGAGCCCCTAGAAAGAAACATCTAGGAACATAGAAAGCTTTGTAGGGGAGAGGGCATTTATACTGTGAGAAGATGAGGATGTCTTTATCATTTCTCCAGAAGTGGTTATATTATTATATTACAGGAATAGGAGGAAATTTTGTGAGTATAAGAAAATATATTTTCCTTGATTTGATGAGCCAGAGAGACAGTCAGAGGAAGATGCCCTGTAAGCTAGTGTTTTCTGATATTATTGACCACAGTTCCACAGCAAGAAAACATATTTTGCATTGTGACACAGTGTATACAGATACAAATATCAAGCTGAAACTAAAGTCTCACAAACCAGTACTTATCCTTACTACATGCAATACATTATGATATTTTCTATCCTAATCTGTTCTATTCTAGTTTATGCTGGTTTTGATGGTAAGTTTTTAAAACCCTAATAGCATCAGCAGTTCAAAAATCTTTTGAGATATTTCTTCGACTGAAACTAGTATGAGGATGAGGGGGAAAAGTTTTCCTTGAAACAGATTTTATAACCTAATGCAAAGTTTCTCAACCTTGGAACTATCAACATTTTGGGCCAAATAATTCTTTGTTGTGGGGGGCTATCCTGTTCATTGTACATGGTTTACCAACATCCCTGGCCTCTATGCCTTAGATTCCATTAGCATACCCCTGTATCCGAAATTGTGGAAATCAAAGATGTCTCAGACATTGTTAAAATCCCCTGGGAGCAAAATCATTCCTAGTTAAGAACTATTGACCTAAGCAATTCTGTAACAAGAGGTAGTGGAAGAAGCCAGTGTGGCATGGATGGAACTGTCTACATAACAAGACATTATGGGTGTTACAAGATAGAGCTTGTCTTCCATTCATTACTGGAGCACTAGAAATAGAGGAAAAAAAAGATATAAAGAAACTAAAGGTGCAGATTCAGAAAGACATCTTAGATTAGACCCGAGATCAAAGGCTACCATTATTGCAAATTTCTAAACTTATATAGGAAAAAAAAGATATAAAGAAACTAAAGGTGCAGATTCAGAAAGACATCTTAGATTAGACCCGAGATCAAAGGCTACCATTATTGCAAATTTCTAAACTTTGCAAGAAGGCAGGATTATCTCATGCGACTTTCTATGAGTGGTGAAAACATGCATAAGTGTCACCCTCACCCCCCCAATTATGTCCTCCAGATATGATAAATACATAATGCCAAAATTAATATCTTCGTGGGAGAGTTCTCCCATTATGTCGAATTTTAAAAGTTGCGGACATTGAAATTTGCCATAGATGACTGGCACATATGTGAAAAACAAATGAAAACCACAGTTTTCTTTATCTATATGCCTTTCCTCAGATGTCACTGAGTCTTTGGATAGACTTATAGCATTTGTGAAAGACTTATAGCCTTTGGAAAGACTTATAGCATTTGTGAAAATTATTTTGCCTGGAAGAACTGCTTAAAGGATGGGAATTATTTCATATTCCAAATTTCATTGAAGATAGGGCCAGTGCTGTTATAGTCTTGTATGTCTTAGTAATCTTTTAGAATCTGGAAAAGTGAAGCTCATCGGAGATTTAAAAATAGATTCAGACTCACAGGTTCTAAAAGGAGCTATACTTCATCCATTAGACAATAGAAATTATTGTGCGCACTGAAAGAACCCTACATCCGCCAAAGCTTCTAATAGAGAATCTCTCTAGCTGAAACTAAACAGAATAAGCCTGACCTTAATTTAACTTGAAATATTTGTAATTTAACTTTCTCCCCCCGCTCCTCTTTAATCCCCCCCTTCCACCCCTGACCTACAGATGTTGCCATCTCCGCTTAAGAACTTGATCTCTAAAGGCAGGGAGTCTCCTCCCATGCGCTCGCTGGGCATATCAGAGGCCTGGCACACCGGAGGTATGGTCCGTGGCTCCACCTGGAGCGCGAACCCAGGACCTTCTGTGTGTAAAGCAGACATGCTAACCATTACACTATAGAGCCATCCCCGTAATTTAACTTTCAATAGCAAGACATTTTTCATTCGTGCTTCAATTTTATTGGATTTATTTTGTGAATACTTTAAAAGTGGAATACATAATTTCAACTTCTTAATTTCCTTTGAAATTAATAATGGAAGGTAATTTAAGTAAAAATTTGAGGACTCTTATTGCTGTCATTTTATTATTGGAGTATCTTTGATTTCATTGCAGAACCTCTGATGTCTATGTTAATGTGACTGGAAAAAATTTGGAATTAGAATAGTGAGTGAAAGTTAGGCTATAGATAATAGCGTGGTCTCAGAAGTTTTAACCTTTTGCATGGTTCTGACCCATTCCAGAGCATTTTGTAGGCAAAACTAAGCTGACCTTAGAAAGTCCAGAATGGAGCAATGGTTGCTCTTGGGGAGTGGTCTCTTGAAAAAGTGGGAGATGGTCTTGTCCTGATAGTGTGCTACGGGTCTCCTCCCCTGGGGGATAGCTCCATTTCTAGTTTATCACTAGCTTAACAGTTACCCCAATGGGTTTAGAGGGTGAAAAGCCGAGCAAAGTTGGGAGGGGGAACACTTTTTCTTTCCTCACGTTTCCTTCGATGTGGAGGGACGTCTATTAGTATAACACTCTTGGCTTCTCTTCACGTTCGCCCTGGTGCAGGTGCAGGTGCAGGTGCAGGTGCAGATGCGCTGAATTCAGTTTGGTGATTTGACAGAGGATGCGCGGTCCCAGCTCCGCCCCTTCCTCCATCCTTTTTCACCTGAGCAACGTACAGACGGGAGGCTAGGGAAGCTCGCTCTGAGGTATGGTCCTCTGTACTCTCATTTTGACAGTGGTGGACTCCCACGTAGAAAGCCTCCTGATGTTTGGCACCACCTGTCTTACTCTTGACTTTAGTCGTAGTTATCTCCGCCCTCCTTCTCATCTGTCTCTTAAGTGGTACGGAATTCAGGACAGTTGAAAAAGGTTACAGTTTATGAACCTCTTCATACTCCGAAAAGATCTTTCCCCTTGGAAGGACTAAAGGGAGTAGGAGTAGAAAACTCCACCCTACTGCCAAAATCTAAACTTTCCTTGAGCCTTTTGCCCCCGGCTAACCTCGTGCACAGATTCCGGTTTCTGAGGAGGTGATCGACACTATCCCATTATCATAGCTGGCCACTGGGAATTTAACTTGTTCTGACCAGAGGTGAATTTTTTTCCTTTTAAATTAGCTGAGGAGAGGTTAGCCTTTTTCCCCAAAGCAGCATTTCACTGAAGGGAGAAATCGTTAAAGATATAAATAGGTTAAAATCGATTTCTGATCCTAATAAAGAAACGGATGCTTAGCTAAAGTTTAATTTGGCTGGCACTTCTTGTAAGGAAGTGGATTCTACAGAAAACAACTCAAACTTCTAGTCCTTTAGATTTGGATTATACTGTTTCTTGGTCTGATGGGTTAAATCCTTATACAGCTTGCTTCTCTGTCTTCTATGCATGAGGTAGGTGCAGTTAAGGAGACAGGTATAGTAGTATATTCAAGGTGAATGGTATCCGGTATCCTATCAGTAAAGGCATGATTCCCACCAAAGTTAAAGATCCTTCCCTCATGTTACACTCTTCTCCCTCCATAAATAGGCTGCACATGTCTCCATAGTGACATGCCTCTGAGCTGTGTGTTCTGAACAGCTACTTCAATTTTCCATCCTTCGCTTCCCCCATTTAAACCAAACCAGGCCAAATCACATCTTTAGGATAATGAGCAAATACCCAATCATGTCCTCCATGGCAGAGATTCTGCTGTTCAGAAGATGGAAGAAGTACTTTGGCTCTGATCTGTTCCGTCTGAGAATCATTCTCATTTCCCAAAGGATTGGGAAAGCACTTCCCTAAAGGAGTAACTTCAGAGGTTTTCTGATTCACCATCTAGTGTTTCTTTCATCATACAATATTGTCTAGTAAAATCTGAGAATCACTCTTTGTATATTTCCACTGCTGAATGACATGTAGAGAGGTGTTCGATGCAGTAAGTCTTATTAATACACTGGTGTCACGATGTAAGCCAATATTGCTTTTGAGCTATTTCCTAACAGTTGAGTGAATAAATTCTGAGTATTGTAGGTATACAAAGCATAGTTTTAGGAGGCCTTACCTGTACTAACTTTGCCATTAGCCACCGATGACTTTGGGCAGTTACTAAACAACGTTGAGTTTCAGTTTCCCACTGTGTTAAGAAAATGAAAAGATCTACTTGAATATGTGATAGTAATACCATAGTAAAAGTGTTTGAAAAGTTGAAAGGATTTTAGGAATACTAGGCATCTGAACTATAGTGTAACCATAGTCACACAAGGCTAAGGAACCTTCATGAAGGGTGTTTGGTGAATGTGCATTTTGTGAGTCCTCCACTGAATTAAGTGCAGCACTGGGCAGAAAGCAGACACTTGCTAAAATAACTCTCGGCATGATTACCGTATTACAAACAGCTAAAGGATCCCTCTTTCCACAGGCTCCAGTATACCTTTCTAAACATTAAGGAGTAGCCTTTGCAGAATCCTTTTTTGTTAATATTGATAGTAAAACAGTCAAAACCATATATTTATTTTTCTCCATCTTTGATTCTGCACAGCTGAGCAT
>NW_006431925.1:4330206-4336644 GCF_000325575.1 Pteropus alecto | reverse complement strand
TTTCCCTAGACCTTTGCCCATTGAAGTCAATTAGTTGGCAAATCTGAAGACTTGCCTCTCAATATCATTGTCATTGTTATAGTAGTGTCTTCATTATGAAAACATCTCTTTGGAGCACATCATTAGTAATTGATTCTGTTTTGCATCCTGTCCAATTCTACATTTAGTTTGTGTCATATAGGCCACATTGTGACACCAACCTTGTTTGAGTAGATAACAATATTCAATCCATTGGAGACAGTTTCTAGCTTGTATGCATGTGACTAGTACAAGAATCAAGAATCAAATAAAGTATTTATAAAAATATTTATCTCCTCTTTGATGGTAGGGAGGAGGAAGCCAGTAGAATTAGAACACCCATTAACATCGCATTTTCTTTATTCTTTTCTCAGGGTCATAATCAATGATGAATCCGATGTGATCACCACCAAGAACAAGGTAAAATAAAGTGTCCCCAATATTAAAGGCCTGCCTTTTTTTAATGGAAGTGATCACAATAGTTTATCATTAAGTTTGCTCATTTGAGATTGGATGAGTTTGAATGAATGTAGAATATGAATATGAATTATGATATGTTTTTAACATGTATTACTTCCAGATATCCACAATAACTGGAATGAAGCTCAAAGAGAACATTTTAATAAATACAAATACAAGTAATAATTTGATATTTTAAATAGATTCTTCTAAAATGTCTGAGGGTGTCAGAAAATTGTACTTCAAAGTTGTTTTTTTCACCATTAGCATGTATGTAAAAGTGTTGTTTAAGAATAAATTGAACCCCCCCCCCCAAAAAAAAAAAATCCTAGTTTTTTTATATATGTCCAATGGTGGAGCTGAAAATAATGAAGTTTTGTTGACATTACAGTGTCCGTTTCTGTTTGGTTAGTTCTTTCATTCCTTAGTCCCATGAGCATATACTTTGGTTATATTTGACCAAGTCAAGAGATCATTTTTATGTGGCATAAGAATATGTAGTTCACTTTCTTTCCATTTAATGCGTAGTTCACTTTCTTTCCATTTAATGCAAGTAAATTTCCGTTGCTTTCCTAGTTTTCCAGGGTTTAGAAGCAGGCGGTGGTATCCTCCCAGATGCTTGCATTCTGAGGTTCTTGTCTATAGGTGGAGCCGCCTATCTGGGGTTTGATGAAAACTCTTTCACTGATGATTCCATTTTCACATTTTTTAAATAATCTCCCAATTAACTGCTTCAATATGTTTATGAAATTTCTAACCTGATAATACCAACAGGCGTAACATTTGGTGGAGATATTTTGATGTGAGCGGAGCTGGTAGTGGTAATACAGCAATAATTGCCGGCTCATTTACGGACTATTTAGGTCGTGCAGTGAGCCAGATGAGAACAGCTAATGAGCACAGCTTCTTGCTGTAATTAGTCGAACAGTGGTGGCTCACAGATGATTTACAGTTTGCAAAAAAATCTGTGTATTTACTGAAGTGCTTATGTATTCTGTAAAGTTGTGACAAAGTAACAACTTGGGGATGTTGTGCTTTCTGCTCCCACATATTCTTTGGAGAGATTAAACAATAATGCTATCAGCACCCACAGCTTTGGTGGCGAGTGGCATAAGTGATAGGCAGCTTCAGGTTTTCTCTTTGCCTGTTTCTCACCCAGTATTTCTTTCACATTCCCACAGTTTCTTTCACATGCCTCTTTAACAATGTGGTAGGTACAACGAAGCATCTCCACAGCTTTTCCGCCATGTCTGCCATAAAGTGAAAGGGAGTTTTCTTATGGCTCCCCTTTTGGTAGTCAGATTTTTAAAACCCCAAGCAACTGGAATAAATTCTCTCAAATAGCTGCAGAATATAGTTACCTGTCTTTAGAGGTTGATTATCCATTTCTGGAGAGGACTGAGGCCAGAAAACCATACCAAAGCAAACAGAAAGTAGACCAATTATTGTAGAAAATATTCTATTTAAAAAATTTGGTCTGAGGCTGCCCTTGATTTTGGAATAATGCCAGAGGCATGACTGACTGTAAATCCCTGTGAGTGGTTAGCTCTCAAGGAAAGACGGTTTTGCCACTTCTCTTGAAATTTTTTTCCTATAGGTAAAAATGTAATTGTTAGATATTTTTTCTTTATATTTTTCTTAATTTCTTTTTTTGCAGTAAGATTGATTTCTTTTTCTCAAATCTTGGTACAAGTAACTTGTTAGTGTATCGGGTCAAACTTAAATGTTGCCACACTGCTTGCAAACTACACTTTCTCATCACTGTGGCAGCCAGAACTGACTGTCTTGTCGAGAAATCCCTTTTAAGGAAGAGGGTGTTTTCTTTTGGAATTAGTCTGATGGGCATTTTAGAAATAAAGAAAGAAAGGAAAGAAGGAAGAAGGAAACCCTGATCTATTGAAGCATTTAGTTAATCAGATAAAGCAATTAGAGGGGATAAAAATCCATTGTGCTATCTTTGAAAATTTTTTAAGGTGGATTTTTCAGTTACCTGCAACGAAAGTCTTGCTGAAGGATACAGTTTCAAAAAGTGGCTCGTGACTCCTTTTGCTCATAAGTCTAAAAATGGGAGCCCACATCTCTTGGTGATGAGCAGAGTTGATATATTTTGTTCTGACTTAGATTTGTATTTGAGTGAGAAGTGTGTAAGCAGAGGGGTTATGAATTTGTTTAAAATTAGTAAAGACTATTTAAAAGAAAGCACATGGAACCTGGAAGTGTCTAAGGAGGTAATAATAAATGTTTACTGTCAAAATTGGCAAAATTAGGAGTATAACTCAGAATGATGATTGCTAGGGCTCTGTTTCTTCATTGTGAATAAGTGAGACTTTTCTACTAACAAACAAACCAATAAAGTCATTTTTATTCTTTTGGCTCTTCTACTCTTACACAGTTTCATTGTCCTGATGTTCTTTCTATCTGATTGCTTGCATTAATTTCTGTTCGTGAGTCAGCAATGAAAAAAAATCCATCCTCACATTATACTCTGCCAGAGAGCAGAGACTATGGTCTTTTTAATAAGTATTAACTGATAACCAATTCAGGGTAAGTTTATTCTGAAAGCTTTCTAAGACATAGAATGATATAAGTGTATTCAAAAAAGGTGAAAGTATATTAACATTTTTCTGTTGATAAGAAACTGTCAAGTACTCCTTAAAATGAAGTGTAATTGTTTTGATGGCCTAATGGCACCTACCTATTTACTTATTTACGAAGGCAAACTTCTGTCCTCCCTCCCCTCCTCCAAGCTCAGGAAAAGGAAAGCAATAACGCATTGAGATTAAAAGACATCTAGATCAGCTTCTTGACAGAAACATGGCACTACAAACAGTGCTATAAACCTCAAGTATTGGAAATGATATACTATGAGCAATTTCTTCATCTATAAAATGCAAACAATATGAGCTACTGTGAGAAATTAGGGAAGATTTAGTACCTAACATAGTCTAGTATATAGTAGATATTCAATAAGAGGTAGCCATTATTTTATTAATAATAATTATTATAAGGGATGTAACTTGCTATGAAAACTACTCACTTTCAAAACGTTGCTGTAGTGTACTTTCATGAAATGATTTTATTTAAGAATTATTAAATGTTCCTTTTTGAAATAGGTCTTTAACAAAATATGTGTGAACATAGAATGTACATTTAGAAAGACATGTTTATTGGTGGCCTCTGTGTAAGGAGAAATGTGATTCACACTTGAGAGACCATCTACAAGTATGGAGTTCTGGTCAAGATGGCAGAGTAGGTGGACTCCATGCTTGCCTTTTTGCATGACCACATCAAAATTACAGCTAAACTACAGAATAAATATTATTGAGAATTGCCTGAAATCCAGCCCAACAGAAGTCCTACAACTAAGGACATACAGAAGAAACCACAATGAAACTGGTAGGAGGGGCAGAGAGGTGGAATGGGTGGGTTGTACACCCATATGTGGCAGTTAAAAATTGGAAAATATATCTCATCTGTAGAGGTCCCCCTGAGGAATGAGGGGTCCCAGCCCCAGACTAGACTCCCCAGCCCAGGGTTCCAGTTCTGAGAAGAGAAGTCCTTACAACTTCTGGCCGTGAAAACCAATGGAAATTGTGGCTGAGTGAGACAGAGGGCAGCTGGGATCTCAGGGGTTCCTCTTAAAGGGCCTATGCATGGATTTCTGCTGACTCCCTTACTCTGAGCTCCAGCACTAGGGCAACAGCTTAGAGGGGAGGAAGGTACCAGGCACATATAGGGAGGAAATTAGTCATCTGGCCTCAGGGCCAGGGCTAGAGGGACAGATTTCTCTCAGACAGAGGTGCTGGCACGTACCATTGTTGCTTGTTGAGCCCTCCACCTAGTCAGTGTGCAGACACAGGTAGCCACCATATCTGAGTCACCATGAAACTGGCTAACACCATTCACCCCCGACTGGTGATTCACAGAGACCTCACCCCATACAACTTGTGGGCCCACCGAAACCATTTGCAAGGGATTTTCCTTACAAACGGCTTATCTTGGCACATTTTCCCTAAAATTTATCAAAGTTTCACAACCCCAAACAAGCAGCATCTGGCCTTGATGTGCCCTGTAGCCCTTGCTAAGCAGCCCAAGCCTGGCAGTAGCAGCAACTGGCCTATCCCAGGCACCTCCAAACCTAGCACAGGTGATGGCCATCTGCAGATTGATTGATGGCTCATTCATGCCAGGTGAGGTGATGGCCATCTGCAGATTGATTGATGGCTCATGCCAGGTAGTCCTGGGCAGGGTATAAGTGGTGGCTAAACTTGGCCTTTGGCAGGGCCTCTCCTAGGAGGCCCCACAGCTAGTACATTGGTGTCTGGCTTCAGACCTTGCTACTGCACCACTCAGTCTACCTCCAGAGATGACACACCCAAAGAGCAAACTGGTTAGGCACCAGAGTTCTGCTAAAGTTAATCCGCTCTGTAGGGTCAACCCTTGCACAACTGCTTCTCCACTGTAGTCACAGCCAGTCCTCACAACCAATCAGCCTGATGGTCAGTCCCTCCCATTGATGTGCAAACAGCAACCAAGTCTCAACTACAATAGGAGGGCACACATGACCCACACAAGGGATACACCTGGAACACCCAGCTCAGGTGACCAGGGAGATGGTGTCACTGAGCCCCATAAGACACTTACTACATAAGGCCACTCTACTAAGACTGGGAGGCTTAGGAGCCCTACCAAATACATAGAAATAAACACAGAGAGACAGCTAAAATGGGGAGACAAAGAAACATATTCCAAATGAATGAACAGAACAAAGCTCCAGAAAAAAAACTAAACAACATGGAGACAAGTAACCTACCAGATGCAGAGTTTAAAACACTGGTTATAAGAATGCTCAGTGAACTTAGGGAGAGAGTAGAAGTCAGTGAAAACTTCAACAACGAGATAGCATAAAAGTTGAGATAGAACACACAAAAAAGAACCAGTCAGAAATAAAGAATACAATAACTAAAATAAAGAATACATTAGAAGGAATCAACAGCAAGTTAGATGAATTGGAGGTTCAAATCAGACATTTAGATGACAAGATAGGATAACAGCAACAAGAAAAAAGAATCTAAAAAAAATTAGGGTAGTTTAAGGGGCCTCTGCAATAACATCAAGCATACCAACATTTGCATCATTGAGTTACCAGAAGAAGAAGAGAGAGAGCAAGGAATTGACAATCTATTTGAAGAAATAATGAATGACTGAAAACTCCCCTAACCTGGTAAAGTAAATAGACTTACAAGCCCAGGAAGAGCAGAGTCCCAAACAAGATAAACCCACAGAGGCCCACAGTAAGACACATCATAATTAAAATGCCAGAAGTAAATGACAAAGAGAAACTCCTAAAAGCAGCAAGAGAAAGGCAGCTAGTGACTTACAAAGGAGCTCTTATAAGACACTCAACTAATTTCTCAACAGAAACTTTCCTGGCCAGAAGGAATTGGCACAACATATTCATACTGATGAAAAGCAAGGACATATAACCAAGGTTACTCTAGCCAGTGATGCTATTATTTAGAATCAAAGGACAGATAAAGAGCTTCCCAGGAAAGAAAAAGCTAAAGAGTTCATTACCACCAAACTAGTATTATAAGAAATGTTAAAAGGATTTCTTGAAGAAGGAGAAAATGAATAATAAAATGGCAATAACTACATATGCATCAACAATTACTTTTAAATGGGTTAAATGCTCCAATCAAAGACATAGATAAACAGCCAAGCTTGGCAGTAGGCTTTAATGGATAAGAAAATAAAATTCTTACACATGCTGCCTGCAAGAGACTTACTTCAGATTGAAAGAAACACAAAGTTCAAAAGTAAAGGGATGGAAAAAGATATTTCATGAAAATGGAAACCAAAAAAGCTGTGGTAGCAATACTTTTACCAAACAAAATAGACTTTAAAACAAAGGCTGTAACTAGAGATAAAGAAGAACCCAGTAACCCCACTTCTAGGGGT
>NW_006431925.1:4325293-4329900 GCF_000325575.1 Pteropus alecto | reverse complement strand
GCATAAGGAATATAGTCAATAATATTGTAATAACTATGTATGGTTATTACAATATGGGTGGGTTCTAGATTTATCATGGTGATCAGTTCATATGTTATATAAATGATCACTATGTTGTACACCTGAAACAAGTATGTCTGTTAATTGGAAATGAAAAAAAAATTTACTAAATAAGTAAATAAATAAAAGTATTCAGTAGCTTACTTTCAACTGTTTATCAACTGTATATGCTTGTTCCTTAGGCTTCTCTTACTGCATATTTCTCTATTTATTTGCATTGTTATCCAGAAAACATAGTATCAAGATTTTACTGGTCCAGTTAATAATTATTGAACAGATCTGAAAAGAAATTGACGGCAGAGATAATTTTACTTTTTAACCATGTTTCCTTTTAATCATGATTATTATTAAACACGACTTGGTTATGAATCTTCAAAGCAGTTACTTCCTGAAATTAAACTTAATACATGAGCATTTTGGACCAAATCCCTCTGGACATTCTCAGTTGTTGTGTAAGAAAAAATTATTGTTCTCTGCATGTGTCTTCGAAGAGTCTGAAAGGCCACTGTGTAATCATCTTAAGTGTGGCCTGTTAAGGCAATGGCACACACATGCACAAAACACAATATAAACACAGTTATGGGGGCTGAGAAAATTAACTAAATTTGTAGGATATGAGTCTATAACAAGTTCATTAAAAATGAAAAAATTATGTATCTTCACATACTTCTTATTATCTTAAGGAGATAATTTTTAAATGCATGTCAGGAATTGTAGAATCATTTACTTATGAGGGATAAATAAGAAAAATGGTAGCAAAAATATATGAAAAATACTTATTTTTAGTTATCAAAGCAATTTAAAAAGTGAGGTATCATTTTGTATTTGACAAAAAACTAGAAGATGAATATGAATTGATATAAGTGCATAGAAATACTTTTATACTTATTTTTGCAGCTTCATTAAGACATTGATGTATAATAAACTGCACACATTTAAAGAATATAATTTGATGAGTTGTAACATACCTGGCATACCTGTGAAGCCATTGTCATATCAAAATAATGAACATATCCATCACCCTCAAGAAGTTCCTTGTGCTTCTTTGTAATTGATTCATCTCTCTTCTCCTGTCTTCGGTTAGTGATCTGCTTTCTGTCACTATAAATTATACAACATTTAATGAAATTTTATGTAAAGATAATCATAGAGTATGCTCTCACTTATTGTCAGTCAGCATGTTTATTTGAAGATTCATTCATGTTGTGTATATCAACAGTTTATTCCTTTTTATTGCTGAGTAGTATTTCATTGTATGGCTATACCACAAGTTATTTACCATTTGCTGATGGACATTTGAGGTTTATTTATTTATTTTTTGAGCTATATAAAGCTGTTTTGAATATCAGTGAACAAATACTTACATGGACATATGTTTTCATTTCTTGGATAAATACATTGGAGTGGAATGGATAGGTCACATTGCCTTTAACTTTTTAAGGCACCGACAAACTATTTTCCTGAGTGAAACTGTTTTCAGCAGTCTATGAAAGTTCCAGTTGTTCCACATTCATGCTAACACTTGGTGTGAACGTTTGGGGGTTTTATTTATTATTTTTAACTTTAGCTATTTATAATAAGTATGTAGTGGTATCTCACTGTGCTTTTATGTAAGTTCTCCAACTGTTTCTTTTAATCAAAATTCTTTTGGGTATTCTAGGTCCTTTGCATTTCCACATATATTTTAGAATCAGTAAAATAATTTTTACCAAAATGCCTGACGGAATTTTTACTAGAATTGGATTAAATCTGTAGATCATTTGGGAAGAATTGACACCTTGGCAATAGCGAATCTTCTGAACCAACAAAAAATAGGTTATCTCTCCATTTATTTAGGTCTCCTTTAATTTCTCTTATCAATGTTTTCTACTTTTCAGTGTATAAGCCTTGTATGTGGTTAGTCAAATATATGTCTAATTTCATTTTTTTTGGTGGCATTACAAATGGTATTTTTTATATTGATTTAATTTTAATTTCCAATGGTTGTTTGCTGGTATAAATAAATACAATTAGCTTTTGTTTATTGACCTTGCATCCTGAAATCCTTCTAAGCTCATTTATTAGTAGCCTCTTTTGAAGATGTTTTAGGAATTTTTACGTAGACAATTGTATTGTCTGTAAATAAATATAATTTTATTTATACATTTCCAATCTGCATGCTTTTATTTATTTTTTAATATCTCATTGCACTGTTTAGGACCTTTAGGACCATGCTGAATAAAAGTCAATGGAGCAGAAATATCTGTCTCATTTCTGGTCTTGGGGAGAAAGCAGTCAGTTTTTCACTAATTGTCGATTTTAATGTATATGCTCTTTATCAGGTGAAGGAAATTCCCTTCTATTCCTAGTTTGCTGAGAGGTTTTATTGTGAGTGGACATTGGATTTTGTCAAATGCTTTTCCTGCTTCTATTACAATGATTTGGTGTTTCTTTTTTAATCGATTAAATCAATGTTTAATTGAAGTGATAGATTTTGAATGTTAGACCAATCTTGAATTTCTGAAATCACACCTGGTCATGATGTCATATGCATTATTATATTGTTGGATTTGATTTACTAATACTTTAAAGATTTTTGCATCTATGTTCATGAGGAATATTGGTCTGTAATTTTCTTTTCTTATAATGTTTTCATTTGGTTTTGGAATCACAAGGATGCTGCCTTCATAGTCTGAGTTAGGAAGCGTTCTCTCTTTTCATTTCTACATGAATATGTAAGAGTTTATGTAGACTTGGTATTATTTATTATTTAAATATTTAGTAGCATTCATTAGTAAAGGCATCAAGGTCTGGACTTTTCTTTTTTATAGAAGTTTTAGATTACAAGTTAAATGAATAGATATAGAAATATTCAGTTTGTTTCTTGATTAGGCTTTGGTGTTTTGTATCTTTAAGAAATTTGTCCTTTTCATCTAAATCATTGCATTTCTTGGCATAAAATTGTTCACAGTACTTTGATATTTCAATTATATTCGTATGCTTCTACTGTCATGAAATGTGTAGTGATTTCACCTCTAATTCTTGATATTGGTAATATGGGTCTTTTTTCTTGATGAGTCTGATCAAAGGATTTTATTGATCAATTTTGTTGATCTTTTCAAAGAAATTATTTCTCTATTTTTTATTTTCCAGTTTATTTTTTCCCAGACTAATCTTTATTAATTTCTTTCTGTTTACTTTAGGTTTCGTTTATTCTTTCTTGTTTTTTTTTTTCATGTATAATATAGAAACTCAAAACATTTATTTGAGACTCTTATTCTTTTACTTCTAATTTAGACATTTAGTGCTACAAATTTACCTCTAAGCATAGCATTAGCTAAATCCCACAAATTTTGATGTTATTTTAATTTTCATTCAGTTCAAAAATTTTAATTTCACCTGTGATATCATTTTTGACCTATAGTTTGTTTAGAAGTTTGTTGTTTAATTTCCAGCTATATAGAGATTTTCTAGAGGCCTTTCAGTTAATGACTTTCTAAATTCAATTATTGTGGTCAGAGAACATAATTTATATGTTTTGAATCCTTAATATTTGTTTAAAGAAACTTTTTTATGGCCCAGAATATAATCTGTTTTTGTAAATCTTCTATGAAACTAATGTGTATCCTTCGGTTATGATATGGAGTGTTCTATAAATGTCAGATCAAGATAATGGATAGTGTTATGAGTCTTATAAACCTTAATGATTTTCTGTCTACTTATTCAATCACTTATTGAGGAATGGGCATTGAAATCTTTGACCATGTGTGGATCGGTCTTTTTTTTCCTCTTTCAGTTTTATCATTTTCTGCTTCATGTATTTTGAAGCCCCATTATTAGGTTAATAAACCTTTAGGATTTTTATGTAATCTTGATGAATTGACACCTTTATCATTCTGAAATAACTGTCCTCATCATCCTTATGTTAACAATATGCCTTGCTCTGAAATATATTTTGTTTTATGTTAATTATACCACTTCAGCTTTTTAAACTGGTTTTAGTATGGTACACCACTTTATATCCTTTTATTTTAAATCCTTTTGGGTCTTTATATTAAAGCGTGATTCTTGTTAGCAGCATATGGTTGGGTCTTGCTTTTTTATGCAGTCCGGCAACCTCTGTCTTTTAATTGGATCATTTGAAATATTTACATCTAATATTATTGTTAATATTATTAGGTTTAAGTCTATCATCTTGCTCTTTATTTTCTGCTGGCTTTTTTCTCTTCTATTTTCTTTTAGATTATTTTTTATGATTCCATTTTAGCTCTTTTATTGACTTGTTTTGTTCTTTTAGTGGTTGATTTAGGGTTTTTCAAAAATACATATGCATTTTTAACTTGCTACTTATTTAAAGTGAGATATCATTCTATCATTATCAGATTGCCAAGAATTAAAAAGGAAAGATCTGAACTGATGTAAATAGGAGACTATAAATACTCTTATACTTTTAGTAGGAATAAGAATGGATACCATCTTTCTGGGGTGCAATTTGGCAGTAGTATCAAACACTCTAAGATAATCCATTTGACACAATAGCTCTACTTTAGGAAGTTAAAGCGAAAAAA
>NW_006431925.1:4302900-4325276 GCF_000325575.1 Pteropus alecto | reverse complement strand
GGGTGCACAAAGATCTATAGTATAATGATATTTATCACAGCATTGTTTGTAATAACAAAATCATGGAAATTCCCTGAATATCTAGCAACATAGGACTGGTTAAATTATGCTACAGCCATTTTTTAGAATACTATACTATCATTAAAATGATGTAGATCTCAGATTTTGCCATAAAAGTATTCTCTATCTACATATATAATTTTAAAGAAAGTATATTTGAGTTACAGAATGATATGTAATATGTCATCTTATTTTTGATTAAAAAACACACACACATGCATGTGTGTATTTATTCTAAAGGGAAAAATGTGAAAATGTAACAATTCCTAACGCTAGGTGATGGAATTTTATCAATTTTACTTGAATATCATATATATATTTTTAAAAAGGTTATAATCATTAATTCCTTAAGTAATTTGTTTTAATTAAAGATAAAATTTAATAGTGACAACAGCAACTACTTCAAGCTTAATTTTCCTATTATTTAGTTATTTCACCTTTTTTCATTGAGGTGATATTGTTGACTACTTGCCTCAAAAAAAGTTCGAATGATTTTTATAAATGTCAGGGACTACATCTCATTCTATATTGATGTAAAATATTTTGCATTATGTTATATGATTAAGTCTTTTAGTAGAATTGATAAACATCCTAAAATGACAAAGAAGAAGTTTGCAACAAATGTAGACAGAGGACAATGTAGCCTCACATTATTAACTATCAAATCCCACTTGTCTGAGTTATGTAAAATGAAATTATTTTCTTACAAAAAATAGTGAGAGAAATTCAAGCCTTCAAGCCTTTGGTTTCATTTAGTTCAAGTACATAACCCAGTCCTCTGCAAATGCTTCATCTCGAAAGGGTATAATTTTCCGTGACATTCTCTGATTTTGCTCATGTTAGAAATATCTTTGAGAACTTTCACAGTTTTTCTTTGAGCCTTGGATAAAAGTATGTATCATTGCCTAAAGGAGGTAAAATTTAGAATACAAAATAAACCGAATTATGTTAGAACTAATGTTTTAATTTAGTTTCATGCTTTCTCCTTCAGTGTTTGAGGCACCCAACTTCTCTCAAGGGGATTTATTTTCTGATTTGCTTTCTTTTCATGAGAAACACCTGCAGCACTTCATGAAAATCATTGCCTTCATATCTTTTCAAAAAAATTTCTCCTCTAAATAACTGGATTCATTTATTAGTATATGTTAGAACAACCAACCTGAGACTGATTTACATATCGTTAATCTATAGTTTTGCATTGGTGATTTCTGTTGTAGGTTTGTATTATTGTTAGAATACCTGAACTTTTTTCTTTACTTTTTTCCTTGGTTTTTGGTCAGGGAAACAACTTATTTTCAAGTGTAAATTTCAACCTAAAATGGAAGAGAAATACATGTACTATGTAACAGTTTGTCAAGTGCTTTGGAGAATTATTACACGGACTGAATCATAGGTAGCACCAAAAAGAAGGTAAGAAAATAGGACAAATTTACAAGATAGTTTGCAATTAGAGGAATTTGGCTCTAGAAAAATTGATTTAATACACAATATCATTTAATACACAATAAAATTTGATGAAGTAGTATTTGAGTGTCCATCAAACTAGTGTTGGAATAACTTTCCCAGTGCATGCAGTGACTATATTGATTAAATCTGAAAATAAGGAAACAATAAAACTATGAGGCTGGAGTTTGGGATCAACAGCATAATCCCAATTTTAATTCTGGAAAAACTAAAGAAGACAATATATCTAACTGAACTCATTTTGTCATTTAATGAATATTTATTGCATAGCTCTTATCCGCCAAGCCCTCTGCTATGCACAGGGAAGCTCAGTGAACGAGAGAGACCTCGCTCTTGTGTTTAGGGAATTTAATTCCTGGACTGTAAATAGCTTCTGCCTCAGAGTATTATGGGTGCTTCTTAATTTTGTGCTTCTCTGTATTTTCAAATATTCCTATTTCTGAAAATATGATTTCATAAATAAAATGAAGAAAGCATTATGTTTTTAAAAGTGACCCCAAGATAAATAAAATCTATCCAATAAAGTCCTTGTTCACTGAAGTCTATACTTTTGCTTCTAGTCTTCTTGCTGTGGCCTGCCATCCTGAATCTGCTTCTGTCATTTAACTGTTCAGATTTAGTTTCACTTTTTTGTTTCCCCAACAATTTATCCATGGTGATATAGTTCCTGTCTCAAGATTTTATATGTCCTATGTTTTCCCAGCTTTGTAACCTTCTGATTCAATGACTTTTAAAAAATTTTAATACTTTTATCTCTGTCAGGTCATTGTGCCCTCATTCTTTAAACTGACCACTATAGAAAACCCAGGAACTCCAACCCAATCGTTTTAAATGCTTTTGTAGTTATATGCTTCATTCTACTCTTGAAGAGTAGAAAGGAAGGATTCCAACTGCCTATTCTCTCTCTATTAAAGTATCTAAATGAAGATAAGGACAGCGTGCTGGTATATTCTATATATACTCTCTCATTCTCTTAATCAGTAAATATTTGAGAGCTAACATTTATTGTGTGATTACTTTATGCTAGGCACCATAGGCGGTACTTTACATAAATTATTTCAACTAAAATTTATAGGCATTTTGTGAAGTAAGTTGTATTATTTTCCTAGGGCTGCTGTATAAAATTACCACAACTGAGTTGGCTAAAACAACAGGATTTTATTTTCACAGTTCAGGACAGAATTACAAAATCAAGGTGTGAGAGGGGTTGATTCCTTCCATGCCTCTCTCTTAGCTTCCAATGGTTGCCAGGTTCTTGGCTTGCAACTTTATAATTCCAATTTCTCTCTCTGTTATCACATCGCCTTCTTCCCTCTGTGCCTGTCTTCACATGATGTTCTCCTTTCTTATTAAGACTCTAGTAATATTAAGGGTCCACCCTAATTCAGTACAATCTCATCCAAATTAATTATATTTGCAACAGCCCTATATCCAAATAAGGTCACATTCTGAGGTTTGGGGAAGGAAATGAATCTTTGGGGAATCTTATTCAATCTAGTATAAAGGTATTATTATTCATTATTATTGTTCTTTGAACAGATGATCAAACAAAGGTTCAGAGAGTTAAATAATTTACCTAGGGTTACATATGTTGTGGAGTCTGGACTGAAACTCAGATCTGTCTATTGACAAAGTCCGTTCTCTTTGACACTAAGATGAGAAGTATTAGAAACCTTTCCATTTCTCAGTAGATTTATAGTCCAAATGGGATTAAGACATAAAAAT
Organism: Pteropus alecto; assembly: GCF_000325575.1. Classification (NCBI taxonomy): domain Eukaryota; kingdom Metazoa; phylum Chordata; class Mammalia; order Chiroptera; family Pteropodidae; genus Pteropus; species Pteropus alecto. Next base: position 4,322,027 of record NW_006431925.1, on the reverse strand, counting down.
TTAAATAATAGCAAAAAAGAGAAAACTTCAAAGAAACTGTATAAGTTAGGCTACAAGATATCCTACTAAATATTTTTCTAAACAGAACACACAGATATAACATAGTTTCATTTTTTTTGTCTCTTTTAAAGAAAATGATATAGGGAGAAATACAAACAATGAAAGTATACAAACACGATTATTTCACCTGTAGGTGTCATTATTTTTGCTTCCTTCAGTACAAGTTAAAACCAAAACACTCTGTTAAAGTCTCTGCCTCTTATACTTTGTCATTTCTTTTTATATATAATCTGCATCTTAAATTCATCTGTGCCAAGGCCAAGACTTTTACTCCAGGATCTTCCCTTTCCTTCAGATAGAATTAGGTAGCATTTATAAAAAAACTGCTCTCTGTCTCTGTAAACTCACTGTCATATTTTGGGGCCTGCGTGAGCAGTTGGGCATGCTAAAGGCATAATTGTACTACTAGTAGCCACCTTTTGGGAGCTGAAGATGACAAGGCTAGATATTATCTATGCTTCTTGGTCTTAGACTTAAAGAAGAGCAAACATTCTCTGGTTTATAGCTGAGGCTAACTTGGATCAGACCAGATTGGGGCTGACAGGATTGGAGGAACCATGATAATTTACAGTACTGGGATGGAAAGGTACATTGAGACTGGTTAGAGTGTTGACTTGCTGATGATCCTCTGAACTACACTTTTCGGTATTATCGAATTTTCTCAAATATTTGATTTATGTCAGTGACAAAACTTAGGACAGGAATAAGCTTAGTTGCTTCTGCTGTGTAGTGTGTGTGGAGGGGATGCACAGAAAAGTACAGAAGTAAGTGGCTCAGCTCGCATTAAATCAAGAATATTAGACTCCAAAGCCCATTCTCTTAATTACTGCCCTGCACATTCTACCGGGAAGATATTATTAGCTGTAAATAATATATTTATATAGTTCTTTGGGAGAGAGAAATAACATTTATTAAGTACCTAAAGTGTGTGAGGCATTCTTTTATATGTTTAACATATGTTACCTCATTTAATTCTTACCACATTGTTCTTTGTTCCTCAGAGTTATGCCACTGGAAGATATATTATCTTTGTACTGCATATAGGAAGAATAAGACTTAGAGAAGCTAAAGACTTCTCCAAAGATAGTATGCTAAGATGCTCCATGAGGAGAGGGACCATGTCTGGGGTTTTGGGTTAGTTGTTTGCTTTGTGTCCTTGTTTTCCATCATAACAAACCTCACCTCAGCACAGTGTATTAGGGGGGCATGTTGGCATCAGCACCATCCTAACCAGTAGCATCAGTGTTTCTCTTAATTTTAGCTCATCTCTTTCTCTTTGTTGTTTAGAAAATGTGGTAGAGTTAGTGGTCATCAGATAGCCACATGCTCCCTGCGTTATCTATCCTCCTTTTCTGTGAGGTTGGCATCATGTGACTAGTTGTAGCCAATGGCTACTGAGTGTAAGGTATATATGTTATCGCTGATCATTTAAGAGCTCCTGTGCCAGTTTCACTTCTCTCTTTCCTTCCTATGGTGACCTTCGAAGGCAAAAGTTTCAGATGGCATAACTATAAGGTGGAGGCGGCTCAGATCACTGAGTCATCTCTTGGAGTACAGCTGTTAAAGAGAGCAATACAACCCACATAAAAGGTATAAATGTAAACTTTTACCGTATGATCTCTGAGTTCTGTGGTTGTTGGTTACTATAGCATAGCCTAGCCTATCCTTACTAGGAAAGACAATATCTTTTGTTGATTTTCAGTACCCTCTTTCTCATAAGATACTTTCTTTCTTTTTTATATATTGCTGCCTAGAAAAAGAATGCTATGCTCTTGGGTGGGAAGTGGGTGTTGGGGGTGGGGAAATTTTGTCCACAAGTATGATCAAGAACACCTTTGAGTTTAATTATGTTTAGTACACAATGAGATTTTCATTAGTATTAGGTTTAATGATATTGTGAGAAGCAAGGAATTCTATTAAATTCAGCTTACAAATTTCTATAAGCATTGTGCTATTTGGGTATGTTTGATGAAGTTGACAAGAAGCATGCTGTTTGGGTTGAAAGCTTTTTCTTCATCATAATTCCTATTCAGTCCAGGCTATTAGAGACAATTTTAATTATAGGCTCATAATCTTGGATTTTTAGCATTTAAAAATGTTAATTTGAACCTGATTATTGGACAGACAACTTAAAAGAGGTATCAGTTTTGTTTTTATTGACTCAGAGTTTACAGAAATAATAAAATGATACAGCACAAACCTGTAAGGAGGATTTTCTTTCACTCTTTGCCAGCAGAAAAGTAACAGAGCCAGCAGTTCTGAGGCAAAAACTAAGATATTCATTGAGGCTGCCTTCACTTGCTTGGGCACACAGACCATCTGGCAACGAGAGGAGATGGGGGCTCGACGTGCCCTTTGTTAATAAAGTGATTGCCACTGTGAGGAATAATTCTTCCTTTAATTGTGTACCTATCTGAGAAGAGAGAGAAAATAAAGGGTCATCCTTCTCAGATGAAAATGATGAATGACCTTGAAGACTCAGCACTAGTCATCATTGGAAAGCTGGGTTCTCATCAACCCTGCTCATTATGAGTCTAGTCTGGGTGCACACAAAGCACCTATTGACTTCAATGGGAGATATAAGGCACAATCAGTCCTGAGAGAGGTGACGATTTTAAATTGTGCTTCCTATCTCACTGGAAGGCTATAAAATGAAGGCAGAAAATACAGGCACCTCAGTTATGAGACAAAATAAGATAGCGTAAATGTGGGTTTCACATCAGTGTCAACAATTAATAGCATCTACTACTTACAAATGGAAACTCGTGGTGCTTGTTGTCACTCAGTCACTGATACTATGAAGGGGAGAGAAATTTAAAAGGATCTTCCCAGAAACAAATATGGAGTTGACAATTCATCTGAGAGTAGTATGAGTGAAAGAAAAACACCAAAGTTAAAAGGGCCTAGATTTTGTCAATTGGTACTAATAGTCATGATTTGATTATTTTATTTTTAAACTAACAAATACTAAACCAAACTTAATTGTGTTCAGTTCTATATCTGTTATAGCAGTTATCTAGAAATTTCTTGATATACCCATTTTATTATTTTTGAGGACAATGATGACAGAAACAAGACGGAAGGGGACATTCTTGCCTGGGCTCCTTTCTTAGAGTTCATGGAATATGGATATTGTGACCTGATGACCTTAATCATATTTTATGAAAGTTACTTTTTTAGTCATAATTATGATTTTAAGACAGTCTGTACTATCAAGGAGAAATGTTATGTCTAACAAAAATCAAATGTTCCTAAACTGTGTTGATCCATCCCACTGAGGAGGCAAGTTAGTGACAACTGAAGTGGAAGCACAAGCTATCTTTGCCTGAGTCATAAATATTCATTGTCAGTTAGATCATTTGAAACCTAAGTGTTAGGGGTAAAGAGTTTACCACTAGCAGTATCTAAAAACTACTAGGTAAACACTCCCTTTACATATTTATGTGCAGAAGATGCCTTAAGACCTTTACTTTGGTCTCATAAAAATGAATTTTAAAATTAGCCAGAGCAGAATCCAAAACTCCAAACTTAAGGTGCTATACTGACCATTAATGACTGTATATTATAACTTAGCACCAGTGCATAAGTGATTTTTAATAAGGGGATTTTAATGCAATATAAATCTCAGTAATCTTATTACCATTCTAGATATATTATAATTGATCAACAAATATGTTTGAATAGTTTCTCACTGTGTATCATTTAAGTACTTTACAAATACCTGTTCTCCAGGAGATTTCTCCTTTATTCTGCTTTCTATCTCAAATCATCTTTACTTACCTACCTCCAATGACAGAATTTTTACGTGAGCTTTGTGCACCGTCTAGCACACTGCAGGTTTTTCATAACAGTTAAACAACAACTCTAATTACGTGTATAATTGAAGAGTAATTTCCCACAGTACAGGTGCAGTTACCTGAAATCTATTCTCCTACAAAATACTTAAACAATTCGTTTTCTCATGTTAATTTTACAAGAAAACTTGGTATCTTTTAATTACCTCTTTTTCTTTTCTTTCTTTCTTTCTTTCTTTTTTTTTTTCTGTTTAGAAGGAGAATTGGGCTTTACTTCCTTTGGAACAAGAAATGTTCTCATATTCATGTATTTCTGCCAGCACAATTTCCTCAGAGAAAGTTGATTCTAATGTGAATGGCACGGGCTTTGTCCAGTTATTAGAAATGACTAACGATTAGTTTAATAGTACTTATTTACTTTTATTTTTTGTGGACAGAGACTAACTAGTGGTCTTTACTAAGAATCTAAGTACTTCAACTGATATCGTAAAGAAATTAGCTCTGCAAAACCCTATCAGTTTTGTACTTTTTGCAACCTTAAGTCAGGGGGTGAAGGGGACAGGAAGTGGAAGTTCTCTTCTACAAAGAAAGGTTTTTTTTTTTCATGACTTTTTGGAAGTCTGATGTAAACAAAATAGTAATTTCTTTGGTATACTAAATATATAGACACTTCCATCCGTTTCTTCAACCTTTAAAAAGTCTGTGTACAGCTCTGTACACACATTTAAAAATGCTTTATTAGAGAATTTGCTGTTTTTAGATTAATAATTAGTTATATAGCCTTCAGTTTCAGGTAATCTTTAATATGGTTATGGAACATTAATGAGGAAGAATAAAATAGAAGTGTGACCTTATAGCTTAAAGATGGCCAGAAGAAGGTGCTTTGTGAACTGATGTCCCCTCCCCTGCAAAGCTCTAGCAAGTGATGCCTTCATCCTAACACACCTCTTATCTTCATAGTTAGGACTGAGAAAATTCAGTCTTATTCTGGAATTCCATGACATTTGAGCTTCATTCCCTCATGTTAACCTGAAGTTGTTGTTCTTTAAGGAGGTTTAATTCACTTTCTAGGACAGTCTGAAAGTTGTGATACTTGAAAACAAAATGGCAACGGCCAGAGAAAGTTTGGCATTTTATGTTACAATAAGTTTCATAGCACTTCCCCAACAGGAGATGTTCGATGTACCATGAGTATAAGTGAGGATTGTTGAATTCTCTCTCTCTCTCTCTCTTCCCCCACCCCTTTTTGGAACAAATTAATCTTTAGATGATAAAGGAACACTTAGTAGGAAAAGTCTGGGGGGAAAACTTTCCAGCTTAAGCTGGAAACAGCACAAGGACACGCACACACACACACACACACACACACACACGTTGTAACAGTTTTGTAAGACTTTGCAGGGCAGATTCTGTGCCTGGGCTTGCTGATTAATTTGTGTAATTTTTTTGCAAGTGTTACACAGTAGGCTTCTTGGATATACATTAATACAGTAGACTTAAAGTCACATATGCACAACAAAACAAATCATAAATAATGAGATACTAAAAACCAACTGTCACTGAGGTAGCAATTATTGGTGTCTCTTTTTCGCTTCAGTGACTTTTCCTTTTACCCTGAGACATGCAAACAGAACAAACAATTAGCGAAATAATTGATGATCAGTACCTTCAAAGCTTGTGGTGACCTGGTTTATGCTTTTTAAGCTTAATAATGAGAACACCTCTTATTACTGATTAGTGTGCTGCCTGGTGCTCTCTGATGGTGCTTGGGAGGTACATCTGTATCAGACAAAAGGTTTTTATCTGCCCTTTACAGTTAGTTGGTCCCTAATGAACTAAGCTTTTGTCCCTTGCTGTTTTTAGATTCCAATTAAACTTGTTTATAGAATAGACAAATAAAGATGTACTGTTTTCTACAACTTAATATTGTCTTCCAATAAGGCTATGTTGAAGTTGGTGGCAATTAACATATATAGTAATGTTTTTAATCATTTACGTATTAAGACACATGTAAAATGTGCCCATGTTTTCTTAGTCTTCTTTGTGCTTGTCAACCCATTCTCTTCACTTGCATTGGGTATGCTAATTACCCTCTGTCAAGCTAGGGTAATTCATCTTTTCCAAGAAAAAAATCCAGTTTTCATTTTCATGCTTGAGAAAGTCAAAGAATGGCAATTTATTCTGGAGCTTTCAGAACCAGAAAGAATGCTTTAAGGTTGTGACAAACTGATTTTATGTTTTGCACAGCAAAACATATTAAACAGATAAATAGCATGTCATGTTAGAAATTTTAAGTTAAAGTATTATTTTTTGTTTGTTGAATTTTCTATCAACTGCATGGTATATTAGGTTTTTATACAAAATACCTATATAAAATATTTGTTTTTGATCACAAAAAACATGGAGAGTGAAATAGGGAAACCTTTTGGTGATCATGTCATTCCTAAACAAATTAAAAATTCCTGCAATCCCCAGAGACTGTGGAAATGTTAGTTCTCTTGTATTCATAGAGAAATACTCAAAATGATAGCCTCGAGGTCCCATTTTCACAGTTTTAAATAATAATTTAAATATGGCCATGCTTTATCAATGAGATTTGCAGCTATTTGAGTGACTACCAAAACGGATTTTCTGGAAATCTGTGACATTAGTTGGCATTTCCACATCCTGAACACTATGCGTCCACATGGAAAGTTCTCAATAAATGTTTATTCATTTTTCCATCTCCATTCATTGATTCATCTGATTTTGAGTTAAGTAGTAGAGAAAAAGCTATGTCCTAAAATTCCATTGGGAACAGGGAAAACACCTGGAAGGTATTACTTAGGTAGGTGAGCTTTTTGTTTTCCTGAAACATCCAGAGTATGTCTTATACATACATGGCACTAGAAAGGAAAACTAGTACAGTTTGACATCTTTTGAAAGTTATGATATATTTGCTGTCTTCAACCTACACATTAAACACATTATAACAACCTACACATTATAACAAGTAAAAATAAAAAGATGTTTTTATTCTCTAGGCTTGAGAGAAAGATGGAAATACAATTCAAGTTATATTCTAATTCTTTTCCTCTTTGTTCAGGAGCAAAATAACAATCTTGGACATTTTATGTAAGGTACATTTTGGATGGCTAGAAATTCTTCACATACTAAAACATGCTACCTCGCTGTGTTATATAAATAGCTTGGATGATCAATAATTTTTTAAAAATGTATATTTTCAGCTATGTTTTGAATCTTTAAGGGTAATTCCATGAGGGCATTTTTTTCCCTTATGCAATTATGGTCAGGAAAAGTGTCAGATAATCTAATTCTACACAATTGGGGACTTCACTGTGGGTCTGTATACATGCAGTTGGAGTAGATGTGTAGAAATACACAATCAAGTTGTTGAATTAATCAGCTTTTTCTGTCCTTTTTGTAAAAAGTACTGACGGGTGACTGTGGTACATGAAGCGCCAGTGGCCAGTGAGCTATTTGCTAGGGATCCCACACACTTCTGCTTTCACAAGATGAGTTGCATGCTTATTAAGAGTTAGTTGTGTTTGTTCCCAAGCCTCTATATGCCTTTTGCACTTGTCCTTTTTTTTGGTTGAGTGGAAACATAAGACAAGGTTTTAATTTTAATTTTTTTAATAAAATTTTATATTTTGCAATTATAGTTGATGCAATAGTATATTAGTTTCTGGTGTATAATGTAGTGATTGGACAGTTATATAACTTTAAAAATGATCATCCCAATAACACTCGTACCTATCTGATACTATATGTAGTTATTACAATATTATGGACTGTATTCCTTATGCTATACTTTTCATCTCTGTGATTATTACGTGAGTACCAATTTGAACTCCTTAATCTCTCACCTTTTGCTCCCATCCCTCCTACTGCCTTCGCATGTGGCAACCATCAGTTTCTTCTCTGTATAAGTTTGTTTCTGTTTTGTTTGTTTACTTATTTTGTTCTTTAAATTCCACATATAAGTGAAATTACATAGCATTTGTCTTTTTCTGTTTGACTTACTCCACGCAGCACAATGCCCTCCAGATCTGTCTGTGTTGTTGCAGATAGCAGGACTTCATTCTTTTTTATGGCTGAGTAATATTCCATTGTGTATGTATGTGTGTGTGTATGTGTGTATGTATGTATGTATGTATATATATATGTATGTATGTATGTACATAATTTTTTAAAAATGTATATTTTCAGCTATGTTTTGAATCTTTAAGGGTAATTCCATGAGGGCATGTATATACATACATACATATACCGCCTCTTCTTCATCCATTTCTCCACTGATGGACATCCAGATTGCCTCCATACCTTGGCTATTGTAAACAATGCTGCACTGAACATATGAATACACATGTCCCTTCCAAGTAGTGTTTTGGGTTTCTTCAGATAAACCCCCGGAAGTGGGATTACTGGGTTCTTCTTTATCTCTTGTTACAGCCTTTTTTTTTAAAGTCTATTTTGTCTGATATAAATATTGCTACCTTAGCTTTTTTTGTTGTTGTTTCCATTTTCATGAAATATCTTTTTACCACCCCTTTACTTTTAGTTTGTATGTGTCTTTTGATCTGAAGTGAGTCTTGTATAGGCAGCATATATAAGGGTCTTGTTTTCTTATTCATTTAGCCACCTTATCTTTTGATTGGAGAATTTAATCCATTTACATTAAAAGTAATTGTTGATACATATGTAGTTATTGCCATTTTATTATTCATGTGTTTCTTCTCTTTTTCCTACCCCAGCTCCCCATCCTCTTCCTCATCCCTCTAACATTTCTTATAATACTGATTTGGTGGTGATGAACTCCTTTAGCTTTTTCTTATCTAGGAAGCTCTTTATCTGTCCTTAGATTCTAAACAATAGCTTTACTGGATAGAATAATCTTAATTGTAAGTCTTTGCTTTTCATCACTTTGAATATTTCATGCCAATCCTTTCTGGCCTGTAAAGTTTCTGTTGAGAAATCAACTGCAATTCTTATGGGAGCTCCCTTGTCCTTTGCTTCTTTTAAGATTCTTTCTTTGTTTTTCACTTTTGGCATTTTAATTATGATATGTCTCGATGTGAGCCTCTTTGGATTCATCTTGTTTGAGACTGTCTTTGCTTCCTGGGCTTGGATGTCTTCTTTTTCTGGAGCTTTCATTTGGAATATGTTTCTTTGTCTCCCCATTTTGGCTGCCTCCCTGTGTTTGTTTCTATGTATTTGGTAGGGCTCCTAAGCCTCCCAGTCTTAGTAGAATGGCCCTATGTAGTAAGGGTCTTGTGGGGCTCAGTGATGCCATCTCCCTGGCCACCTGAGCTGGTTGTTCCAGGTGTGTCCCTTGTGTGAGTCGTGTGTGCCCTCTTGTTGTAGTTGAGCCTTGGTTGCTGTTTGCAAATCAATGGGAGGGATTGACCATCAGGCTGATTGGTTGTGAGGACTGGCTGTGACTACAGCAGAGCAGCAGTTGTGCAGGGGCTGACCCTACAGAGCATGATTCACTTTAGCAGAGTTCTAGTGACTTCCCAGTTTGCCTTTTGTGTGTATTGTTTGTATAGGTGGTTGGATGGTGCTCTGGTGTTGTCTGAAGCTGGCTAGTGGGTGTGTTGTTTCTGGGGCCTCTTGGGAGGGACTCTGGTACAGGTCAAGGTCAGCCACTGCATTTGTCCCTCCCGTGGCCACTTCTTATGAGCTACAAAGTGGTTTGCAGGTGGTTGCCCTGTGTGCTGAGGTTGGAGATACCTGGGAGAGGCTAAGCTGTGAACTGAGGCTGGCTGCTGCTAGTGCCTGGCTTTGTGCCACTTAGCAAGAGGTGTGAAGTGCACTGAGGCCAGACGCCTCTTGCTTGGGGTTTGTGAACCTTTGAGAGATTTTAGGAAAGTCCACAGTATGAGCCAAGACATGCCATTTTTATGGAAAAGCCACTGGAAGTGGCTTGGGTGGGCCTGCAAGTTGGGTGGGGCAAGGTATCAGGGAAACACTAAGGTGGGGTGATCTGTGTTAGCCAGATTGATGGAAACTCTGATATGATGCTAGCCTGGGTGGGGGTAGGTCTCAACAAAGAAACAGTGGCTTCTGCCAGCATTTCTGTTGGGAGAAAGCTGTCCCTCCAGCCCTCACTCTGAAGTCAGACAATTCAGTTTCTCCCCTTATGTCCTTGACACCTTTTAAGCTGCTGGCCTAGTCCTGGAACTCAGAGTGAGTGACTCTGTCAGCAAGTAAGTTTGTTCAGTGCCTGCAATTGTCCCTGCTTTCTGTACTCCAGCTGCCTTCTGTCTCACTCAGTCACAATCTTCACTGTTTGTCACAGCCAGAAGTTATGGGGACTTCTCTTCTTGACACTGTAACCCTGGGCTGGGGATCCTGGTGTGGGGCTTGGATCCTTTGCTCCTCAGAGGGGGCCTCCAAAGCTGAGATATCCCTGTTGATTTTTAACTACCACATGTGGGTATAAGATCAGCCTGTTTGCATCTCTGCTCCTCCTACCAGTCTTGTTGTGGTTTCTTCTCTATGTCTTTAGTTGTAGGACTTTTGTTCAGCTGGATTTCAGGCAATTCTCAACGGTGGTTTTTCTGTAGTTTAGTTGTAATTTTGATGTGGTCATTAGAGAGACAAGACCAGTGTTACCTACACCACCATCTTGACCAGAAACTGTACTTGTTCTTTTAATCACATAAAATTACTTGTAATCTTAATTACATTTTATATCTACAAAATATAAGTTCAAAAAAAGTTACCTTTCTGTGACAACTAAATTGAATGGAATTGCATTTTAAAGTTAAGTTACTAAGAAAAGATATAGAATTAGATTTGGGAGAGATAAAGAAATACTAAAAAAATCTATACAGACATCCCACTCAAATTGCTATGTAATTTTCTATAAGTTGAATTAACCCCAGCTAGAATACATAAAAAATGCATTATGGATGTGGTTTATGCAAGTAAAATGAAGAGAAATACCAGTTAGGAGACAGACACACACTCAGTGAAAAGGCCCACACAGAAATGAAAATTATTTGGTTTTTCATCAAAATATTGGTGATATAATGCAGAGTCACATATTTTAATTTAAAAGGAAATTTTGGGGACTACTTTAACTATCTCCCACTTTAACTCTTTTTTGGGTTAGTTTGACAACTATTATTTCCATTTGCTTCTACTAAGAGAGCATCTCCTGCAGCAAATAAGTGGGATTTCCTTATAACAAGTACTTTGGGTAATTCATTAACTAAACACCTTTGGATGGGAGCCCAGACTCACACTTATTTTCCTACATTTTGCTTCAGGGTGATGTTAGAGTGAAATAACTGTAGAACATGGAAAAATATTATTGTCCCTACTTCAAGCATGTTAAGGAACTAAATTATAGGTAAGCCAAGTGACTAATTCAGGATCAGATCCTTTATGTAGTAGAGTATATAGGTGACCTCACAGTAGTTTACTTCTCAAAACATGACTACTGTACATTTATTGCTGGAAGGATAATTACTTCAAACACTAGCTGTTTCCATTTGCTGAATAGTAGGCTATCTGGATTTTGGCAGCAAGTTCCAGGATTTCTCCAATTTATATGCATATCCAAAGCACAGTATGTAAGTGAGAACTGGGTCCTGGGTAACTGACACATTAGCATGTGTGAAAATAGCTCAATTAACACAGGTAGAATGTGAGAATGTCCATTAATTTCTCAGGAAACAATGGCTCATAGTGTTAGGACCAATGCAGGGTCTTGCAGATGGTGTCAAACCAACTGCATTTGCAAAGACACAATGAAGCATCTGGAGGGCTGGCAAAATCCAACAACTTCAGAGACTGCAAGTCAGATTTGATCAGAGAGCCCAACACTTGACCACATGAGTGTCTCGGCTTTCTGGGATGTGTTCCAAAATCCATCCATCTCATCCAGTGTGACAGTCAAAAAAGTCACACTTCACATCTTTGCATCAAGCCATGTCTCTGACTGTCACACAACTCGGCCTGCCTGACAGAATAAATTTATGGCATCCTCCAATGGCTTCCTCACCTTTTTTTAAATACCTAACCTTTTCTTCCCATTAAGTAAAAGAATATGCATAATAGACACACTGAGCTACAAATGCAGTTTCCTGTGGACAAAGGAAGAGATCAAGGATTTTAATAATTTCAAAGATTTTAGAAAATGCTTCTTTTCCCACTAATTGTCTCCTAATGGAAATCCAAACACCAGGCAATAAAAGCACCTGAGCATGTATGTGGTGGTTCAGAGTAAGGGCTTTTAATCTGACTTTCTGAGTGTAAATAGTATAATCTATTACCAGCTATGTACCCTCAATGTTCCTGGACTTAGTTTTTATCTTTTTTTTTTTTCAATTGAGGGTGAGGATAATAAAAATGTCTACCTCTAGAGTGTCTAAGGCTTTGATACATATAGACTAGTCAGTATATTATTTAACATATAATACAAAGTTATTAAATGTTAAGCACATATTATTTTTAAGCTTTAGCTATGTGTTAAAGTAATCATGTCACAGTTACAAGATATAGAGAGAACAGAGTGTGGGATCTATGAAAAAAGGAACTAGGAGGTGGTTTTCTTGCTCTAGTTAAAGCTTATGGAAGGGGATAAAAAATAAACCCTCTTATAGGTACTATCAAGTTTTCTAGGGCAGGAGACTGTTATAAAGTTTATTCTTGCCTGGAGTTCCCCCTGTGCTGTATGATTCTACTATTAGGAATTGGTGGCAGCAGGTGCCAGTTAGGTGAGAATTTGGGGATTCAGGCTACTGGACGTCTTGCCAAATAATAATGATAACAAAAATAACAGTACAGACATAATAACCATGTTTATAGTGCCAGATGCTATTATAAGCACTTTTTTATATATTACTCATTATTACTCTTAACTACCTTACAAAGGCTTATTCCTATTTTACAGAAGAGGAAATAGGCACAGTGGTCGAGTAAATGGAAGAGCTGGAATTTGAATCCAGGCAGACTAGGTCTGGCATCTGAGCCATAGGCTATGACATTATGAATAGATATGTGTTTTCATTATTATCTGCATCATTATATTATGCTATGACTTTCAACTCTTCCATAAATTTTATTCCCGCCCCCCTCCAAAGATAAAAATTCTAGGGATTATTAGAAATCATAAATAATCAATTCATTAAGAGTAGGTATAGTCATACAATTCATTAATACTAGAAGGGTACTTACAGCTTTCAATATTTTAGTTGTATAATTTCTAGGGAAAAAGAATTGAGAGGCATTTTCTATTGAGGAATAATTTTATGTTTAATGAGTAACACTATAATTATCACCAAATCAAAGTATACAAAGTATACTCTATGAATCTGAGTTCCATCAGGAAAATAGAAGTCACAAAGGTATTTGAGTTAGAAATTAGAAATTATTTTATATGGAATTAGGAGCTTATACAGTTATTTGGAAATTCTGAGAGGTTGAAATCAGGACACCTTTCAGTATCTATTTCAAGAAATCCAATGATACAAGGTTGGCAGGGAAGCTGTAGCCAATGATCTCAACTGTGTGTAGCACCATAGTCTGTGATTCTTAGTAAAGTCCTCAGAAGTCAAAAGCAGGCTGCACCTCACATAATCTTAGCCTCCTGCCTGCAGTTGCCAATGGAGAATGAACTTTCATCTGTAGGAATGCCTCTTATAGGGCACTAAGAGCCTATGAGAGGACCTAGATCTTACAGGAAATATAGTTCTAAACTTCCCTAATATGATGCAGAAATGAACATAGATGTGGGGCAGGGGGTGACATCATTCCTGTCCATGGTGAGATGCGGCCTCAGAAAGTTAGCTCAGTCATCCTCCTACTTTTTAACAAGATTTTGTGAACCATACAGAGACAATTATTTTCAAAATGCATCCTGAGAGAGGTCATTTTTTCCTGTGATAGTGAAATGGTATAATGTAAAGTGTTCAATTATTACTTCAACAGATATTTCCTAGTTCCCCTCCTTATTTAGAACACTGTATTAGGGAATCCCTCATTAGTAAAGTGCAGGCTTTACACAGGGTGTTCAATCAAGACTTTGGGAATGAATAATTTAATTGTATATTATAAAGATGATATGATATTTTGTTGCCTTCTAGAAGACACTGTAATCATTATGTGTTCCAGATAAATGCTAGAGGAGTTCTGAAGAGGAATTGGCCATTTTAACTCTTGTGGCCAAAGAAGACCTTGTTAAATATGTGGAATTTAAGCAAGGCCTTAAAGAGAAAATTACCAGACACTGCTCTAAATGATTTAATTACATCAGAAGCTAAACCGAGATCTCTCTGACGGTAGGTACTGTTCCTAGTTCCGTGTACATTGGTGATAGCCATGGCTCAGAGAAGTTGTGTCTCTATCCTCAGTTGTGTAATATCACACTGGCAGAAATTGGGTCTGTCTTCTAGGTTGGTAAGATTCCAAAGCCTCTTTCAACCTTACCACACACTTAGGACCAGCTACGTTTTAAGCTAAACAGAGCTTCCAAATGTAAGTTTACATACATATCAGTAAAGCTACACAGGAGACCCCAATTTTACATAGAAGGGGAGACATAAATATATTGAAATAAGCTTATTTAAGTCTGTGTAATATCAACAGTGACCCATTGATACCATTGTGAATTAGGATACTCTAAACCTTTTTATAGTTGACTCTTAATTGTTTTCTTGAGTTAAAGTCACTGGCTATGTTACAGTCAATGGTCCGATTTAGGCAAAGAACTTGCATTCAGTTATGACGTAATCTAGCTTTGTGATTAAGAGGGTTGGACTCTGGAGCAGTTATGCCCTGGATCAAATCCTGTTCCTGTCACTTTTTTTTTTTCTCATCTGAAAAGTAAGATAATAATAATACTTCCTGTACTTATCATCTATTGCAGCACAACAAATTAGCACAAAACTGAGTCAGGAATCAGGTATGGCTTAGCAGGGTCCCTCTGCTTCAAGGACTCTCATAAGGCTGCTTTCAGGGTATTAGCAAGGGATATGGTCTTACCTAGAGGCTCAACAGGGTAAATATCTGCTTCTAAGCTCACATGGTTCTTTGCAGGATTCAAATCTTCTTGGACAATTGGACTGAAGTCCTCAGGTCCTCTCTGGCTGTTGGCCCAAAGCTCCTCTCAATTCCTTGCCATATTAACCTCTTCAATACACAGCTAATGATATGGCACCTGGTTTCCTTTCAGCAAATAAACAAAGAGGAAACACAAGATGGAGGCCACAATCTTTTTATAACTTAACCTCAAAAGTGACATCCAGTCATTTTTGCCATACTGCATTAATTAGAAGCAAGTTGCTATGTCTAGCCCATACTCACGAATTGCTGATTACAGACATGCGTGAGTACTAGGAGGTGAGGGTCATTGTAGGCCATTTTAGCGGCTGCCTACCACATCTACCAAATAGGTTTGTTGTGTTAGTTAATATATGTAAAAGATCTTAGAACAATGCATGGAATATAGTAAGTGATATATAAGTGTTGATTATAGATATTACTATTTTCAAATCACTGAGATGTTTAATAAATAAGACTCAGTTTCTACTTTAAAGAAAATGACAGCCTAAGATACTATATGCCAGAAAATATAAAATAAAGAGTTGTAGATATTAAGAGGAGAGAATAATCTCAAAGAATACTGAAATATCAAAAAAGGTTTGATTAATAAAGTGATTTTTTTGTGCTAAGAACCAAAATATGGGTAAGTTTTTGATGGGGCTGTGTAGGAGAGCGGGGATGGGGCAGGGGGTGAGCACGTAACTGTTAAAGGCAGCAAAGCAAGACAGTTAAGATTATCCAGGGTAGCTGGGCATTATCCCGGAAACTGTGGGTAATCTAGGTCAACTGGAACATCCACAATGCAGCACTAAACTGGGAAAGAAGATGAAAAGAAGTATTATTGACTCCTGGTTATTAAGAATAATGAAGAAATATCTTATGCATTTGCACTTAATTCAGTCAGTAGGGGGGAATCATTGAAAATCAGAAACATGGTACCACACATGAAGCTGAACTTCAGGAAGTTTATTCTGGTAACAGGAAGTAAGAATGGATTGGGGCAAGGAAATCCTAGAGAAGAGCCAGCTGGGTCATTGTTATGATATTTAAAGTGATTAAAGATTAAGATCTATCTGAAGTAGAGCTGTATCAGTGGGATGGCTGAGGAAAGGGTGAATTTCCGGGAAGGACAGCCTCAGTTAGTAGTTTTGCTATCTTTAATTAAGGTATAGGGTTAGGTTTACTGGCTTTGAAGACAGACCCAGGGACAAATCCTGTCTTTAACAACTGTTAGCTGTATCACCTTGGGCAAATTGTTAAAAAACTCTCCCAACCTTAGTTTCTTTGTAGCAGGAAGATTAAATGAGCTAATGTGTGTAAACATATGTAAAGGACCCAACATGGTGTCTAGCATAGTAAATGCTCAATGAATACTAGCTTCCTTACTCTGAAAGGGTCATTATTTACAAATAGAACTGTAAATAGAATTCTAGGTCATTATTTTATAATGTTCCTACTTGTTATGGAACTTGTAATGGATTTAAGCTTTATTTTATTAATTTATGCCTCACACTGTGCTGAACACTATACATGCATCATCTCATTTAGTCCTGCCATCAGCCATATAAAGTATGTGTTCTCACCACTTGCATTTTACAGTTCAGAAAACCGAGGCTTAGAGAAATTAACTTTCTTAAATCGCAAGAGCTGATAAATGGCAGAGCCCATGTTCGAATAGTTTCTTGCTGATTCCAAAGCCTCGCTGTTAAGTATTGAGCTATCTTTTTAAAATATAAATGAGTACACAAATATTTTTGTTTCCTTATATATCTTAACTTGGCATACCATTTGTATTGTGGGAGTTGCTAAATCTATACTGTTGACAAAGACCCATCATTCATGTTCCAGTTGAGATGATGTGGCTGCCATTTTTCTGGCTTCAGACTCTCTTGGCACTTCACCTCCTAAGTGATGAATATGGTTTTACTCCTTACTATATTGGCACTATTCAAGTGCTTTAAAAATGTTCCCTTCCTGACTTCGAGAGGTGATTTACCAAAATGTCAGTCAGAATTAATTTGAATGATATTCATTGCAGTTCCCCAAGGCCTAGAGTTACTGGCATGTTGTTTTTGGATGTCATATTTTGATGGGAGATAACATTTTAACTGGAGTGGGAAGGGCACAATTTTGGGTGAGTCAAGCAGTAAGTCACCAGGGACTATATTCATAACTGTGTTACTGTTCTGCTTTTACAGGAGTTGTCTAATCACAGTGATTCCAAGCCGTTTTAAGAGTTTTAGCACCCTATCTTTTATATCAATTTGCAAAAATCTTTCTTCTTAAATTATTCTATGCTATGTTTTTCTGAAAGGGATTTCAAATTGAGTGTACTTTTATGACTTTTCAAAAATTATGCTTAAACCAGTGAGATAATTAGGGCCATTCCAGGAGGCTGTAATACCAAGATCTGGATTGTTGGTTCTGTAATTCTAGATCTCAGCTCTGCTTATTTAAATAAACTTGCAGAAGCTGAAGTTCTTTCTTTCTAATTTTTTTAAAAAAATCTTTATTGAGATATAGAAATTATACATATTTATAGTATACAACTTGATTTATATATATATATGTAAATATAACATTGAAAAGATCATCACAATTAAGCTAAATAACTTATGTGACACCTCCACATAGTTACCTGTGTGTATGTATGTTTTGAGAAGATTTAAGATCTATCACCTTAGAAAATTTCAAGTATACAATACAGTATTGTTAATAATTGTTGCTATGCTGTGGTCTAGATCTCCAGAATTTATTCAACCTGCGTAACTGAACTTTTGTACCCTTTGACCAACATCTCCCCATTTCCTGCCTTCCCCATTCCCCAGCCACTGGCAAAAACCATTCTATTGTCTGATTTTATGAGTTTGACTCTTTTAGATTCCACATGTAAGTGAGACCATGCAGTTCTTTTCTTCCTGTATCTGGCTTATTGCATTTAACATGTTTTCTAGGTCCATCTATGTTATTGCAAATGGTAGGATTTCCTTTGAAGAGATTATTTCTAGATACAAAAGGAGGATAACAGTGTTTGCTATTTTCTAAGATCAGTGAGAGAAGAATCTCAGACTCATTTAATGTTAGAATTGCAAAGGATTTTAGAAATCATCTAATTCATGCCTTGTCTTTTAGGAACAAAGAAAAATTAAGATTCAAGATGGTGAGGTTAATTTATTCAAGGTCACACGATTGCTTAGTGATATAACTAGAAAATTCAGGACTCTTAGTACTCAACCCAAATTCAAATTAAATTGACTTAGCAGTTGCTTAGCTCTTCAAAGGTACCTTGTCTAGGTGTTTAACAAAAAAGGTGAAGAAGCTTAGATGTAATCTCTGAGAATACATTATTGTTTATAACTGAAGATAATTTCACCTTCTTAGAAATCATCTGAATTTTTGCTAACTGACCAGCAACTTCATTTTAACTATAGCATACACTGTTGCCTATATTTCTTTCCTTAATACATTTTAGATATACAGAGATTAAAAGAGATGATTCCATCAAACCAAATGATTTTCCTAAAGTATTTTTGAAACGGAAACAAGATCCTCTGATATTAGTATTGTACAATATTATTAGACACCTATCTGTAACTGATACAGTTTAGGCATTGCATAGATTAAAACAATAGATATGTTCTGATTTTTCTACTTCTGCGATATGATTGTTAAAGGGAATGGAGTTAATGGAATGACAACTAGTAAGTTTAATTAAATAAATAACACGTGAAGTACATGTAACAAAGGGGAAACATTGCAAAGAGGTTAATAAAGAAGGGTCAAGTCAATTGTTTAGATCAGTGATTTCCAGACTTTTGCATCTCAAAAACTAGGGAAATTTCTCCCCCAAATTTTGAAAATCAAAATAATGAAGCCCTGCCTGTAAACAAATTTTATTTTGACAAATAATGAAAAAAATATTTAAAGAAACCTTATCTGCTATTGCCATTATCATATAAGAATCAGGATATTTTTATTCTTACACTTTTAAAAAGTGTAAGAACATAATTTCAGATTAAAAGAAAAGCCTTCCTAAGAAAAGGTAAGTTTCTGCTGGCACTTTTATACCTGTAGAGGTATATATGTGTGTGTGTGTGCGCGCGTGCACATTATGTTTCTCACTTTCCTACGGATGGTACAAACTCTGTAACAGCAGTGGTCCAAGGATTAATATTTAGAAATGATTAGTTTTTGTTGTGTAGAACCAGTAGATAT